>NC_069507.1:41701615-41984115 GCF_027579735.1 Bombina bombina | reverse complement strand
AGAGAATGTAGTAATAGAAGTAAATTATAAAGTTGTTTAAAATCACATTCTCTATGACTAACTTTATCTGGATATGCAACATTCTACATAGTGAACCACAGGTAATTTTTTTTTTAACTTAGCACTTAATAGCTAGTGTAATATATGAGTTTAATGCACCTATAAATGTATTTTACTCATCAATATTTTCAGTTTAGCAATGTTTACACCCACTTTGAATTTGTAGAGAACAGTCCTATTGACTTGATAAATGAATATGAATTCTCTAAAACACTGTAACTAGGGCAATATTCCATAGCAGAATGCAGACTGAAACAACACACCAAAGTGCAACACTTAAAGGGACATGCCAGCCACATTTTTTCTTTTATGATTTAGAAAGAGAATGCAATTTTAAACATCTTTCTAATTTACTTATATTATCTAATTTGTTTTATTCTATTGATATTCTTTGATGAAAAGCATATCTAGATATGCTCAATAGCTGCTGATTGGTTGCTGCACATAGAAGCATTGTGTGATTGGCTCACCATGTGCATTGCTTTTTCTTCAACTGAGGATATTTAAAAAATGAAGCAAAATAAATAATTGAAGTAAATTGTAATCTTGTTTAAATTTCTATTCTCTATCTGAATCATGAAAGAAAATTTTTGGGTTTAGTGGCCCTTTAATTATCATACATATATTATGCAAATGTACTCTAAAAGACAAAATTAATTGATATTCATTGATAATAAAACAGATAATAAACGCTCATTAAACAAAGGGCTTTCAGGGTACTGCAGATGTTATTCATTATGATTGCAGTGTACACAAAAAAGGTTAAATAAAATAGTTTAAATATAACTAACAGGAAATGCATTATCTCGTAATCATTCCTGGGAATCTCTCACTGATTGGCTGATAACGACTGTGACAACTCCCACAGAATAAAAAAATGTATTACACACCACAGGAATGTTAATTTTTATAAACTAAAGTACTATAACACTTTTAGATAGAACAGACAAAATGTTTGAGTACATTGCCCATTTAGGACAGAAAGTTCATCACACATTAATAAAGATTCTATCATATGTTTATTTATAGACATCCCACATTTCTAAACTAGTTCTAACATTTAATTTAATCTGAATATGAGGATTTCAAAGGTGGTTGTAACTTGTTAGCATTTTATTACAATGAACTTTCAATAAGTGCAAAATGTATTGAAACTATGAAAAAGATATTTTTTTAGGAACGAGCAGTTCCCTTACTTGCCATTAGAGGTCATCATCATCACCTATTCTATTTTTAAAAAGCAAAGAAAAGAAAAATCAGTCTCTGTATTACATTTTTACTGTTTTCTATCTTTTTCCATCCAGACATTTAGTAAACATATTCCTTTGGCAACTATAGAAAAATTCACCAATGTTGATTATGGTAAATAATTTGTTTTGCTAGTTACATAGAGGGAATTTAAATGAACTGTCTGCACCAACTGGTGGAATCCAGTTAAACTGTTTCAGCCTTTCCCCATAATCAATCACAGTAGTAAAGATGCACATAGCATGTCAGCTGTGTAGAACTTAAACCTAAAGCTTGATGAATAGCTGTTAATATTAAGCACTGCATTATTTTTTAAGAAGTTTTTTTACACTATAGGCAAAATATTTTTTGTTAGTTTGAGACAGCAATCTTTTTTAATCATTAATTGCATCCAAATAAATAATACATTACCAATTAAAGTTAAGAATAATAAAGTTTGCAGTATGATCATCTTGCAGTATGTAGTGAATACAAAGAAGCCATTTCTTTTTTCTAGTTTTATAAAGTTTTATCAAAAACACGACCAAGAAGCTCATTTTATATTCAGATAAGATTTATTCATTCAGATCACAATTACCAAAGTCTGAAATGTCTGCAAAGAAGTAAATTCCTAGCTTTTTACTATACCTATTTTCCTCAAAAGTCACCATTGTTTTTTGTTTTTTTTAAACTAAGCTTTTTTTTTTTTTTTTTTTTTTTTTTAAAGTCAACCTTGTTAAGATTTGCTGAGGAAAAAATTTAGATAGATTAGATAGCTAAGTAGATAGATAGATAGATAGATAGATGATAGATAGATGATAGAAAGATAGATATATGGGTGATAGATAGATAGATAGATAGATAGATAGATAGATAGATAGATAGATAGATAATAGATGGATTGATAGATAGATAGATAGATAGATAGATAGATGATAGATAGATAGATAATAGATGATAGATAGATAATCATAGAGCATCAATTAAATATTAGAAAATATTAGATAGGATAGATAGATAGATAGATAATCATAGAGCATCAATTAAATATTAGATAGATAGATAGATAGATAGATAGATGATAGATAATAGATGAAAGATAGATAGATAGATGAAAGATAGATAGATAGATAATAGATGAAAGATGGATAGATAGATAGATAGATAATAGATGAAAGATAGATAGATAGATAGATAGATAGATATATAGATAATAGATTAAAGATAGATAGATAGATAGCTACATTGATGGATAGATAGATATCAAATAACATCAATTAAATATGGTATTTTTATTTTGTATAACATAATATAATATTGAAATGATAGAAACTTTAAAGCTGAAACATGCATGGGTGCAAACGTTCATTAACAAAAAGGCTTGTAGTACAAATTATCATTGCATATGCTGTTAATGCTCCATGCACCATTATTATTAAAAATAAAATAAAAAAAATTAATTCTACCACTGTAACGCTTACACGTTTTTACACAACTGAGGATTAGATCATGAGTGGAGCATTATTTATTGCTCATACATTAACAGCGCTCTACGTCGGCTTTTTGCACGCATAGGTAGCACGCATATTACAAATTGAAAGTAAAAAGGGTTTGCTCATGCGCTAACCTGAAGTTAGCGCATAAGCCTAAGTTAGAATTTCACGACCGCATTAATGTATTCCCACATAGACTTCAATGGAGCAGGAAACAAGGGGGGGGGGTTAGGGGGAAATAACACCCAAGTTGAGCAAACCCGACCACATTTAACCAAGTAGGCTAACCCGACATAAAATATTAATATCTCACATTCCAATGTTCTTCACATATGTTCTATTTATTCTTAAATAAATATTTCTACATATATCTGATGGGTTTTTAGTACAATATATAATTATACCTAAATATAAATAGATATATACAGATATATATATATATAGGAATATCTATTTAAAAATACTTTTCCCCTATGTGAAGAACATTGGAATTTTACAGTACAAACACAGTTCAACACTTTATTGGATATGAATATTGCAAAAATATGATTTTTCATGTTTTTACCTACTTGACTGCAAAGAACTCCAATGCACGTATATATATGTGATTGTCTATATATGTATGCATATGTACTTATGTGTTTATATATGTATGTATGTCTGTTCTGTAAACACATAAATACATAAATACAGATATAAACACATAAATACAGATATAAATACATAAATACAGATATAAACACATAAATACAGATATAAATACATAAATACAGATATAAACACATAAATACAGCTATAAATACATAAATACAGATATAAATACATAAATACATATGCACAAACACACATACACACACAGATAGATATATATATATATATGCTATCCCGATTGCGCATTAAATTCAATTGCACTCAAGGAAACGTCTTTACTTTTAACTTGTAATACACGCACTACTTCCTACACTAATACTACACCCGCGATAAACCCCTTATAGCTCGCGCACAACTGTTAGCGCGCCACTCGTTATCCAGCCCTGATACAGAAGTATCCATCAATAATTTGTTTAAAGCACTGTTTTTCAAACCTTTCCTCCGGCCTCCCTAACGGGCCACATTTTGAGGATATCTGAACTGGAGCAGAGGTGAAATAATCAGCTGATTAATAAACATGGTTATTGTACCTGCTCTCACCCAAGGTAATCCTGAAAACCTGGCCTGTTGGGGATGCCTGAGGATAGGTTTGAGAACCAGTGGTTTAAACAACTTTGATGAAAAATGCCCTTCTTTTCAAATGCTGACAAGTATGAAAAAAGCACTGTCTGAACAAATCTTACTTTGCATAAGCATTTAACAATGAAACGAAAGTAAACAAGAAAATGCACTATAAGCATTTTAGTTGATTTTTTTGTTGTTAAAAGGTTGGTAGTTCTTCAGCAAGCTTTAAACTTGCTGCCAAATAAAGGGCTACAGTTAAAGCAAATTAAGGATGTATCCATTAACAGAGATGGGGTCTCATTCAGGATTAGTCTTTTTTGTTATAAATATTACAATAACAAGAAATTTGTAAACCCTGGATGAAACAGGAAAAATACTTAGGCTATGGTTTATCTCTGAGGCTGGTACTTTATCTCCTGCATAAAGCATTAAATAGAAGGCCCATAGGAAGAAAACATATCTGACAACTAGAGATAGACACACGTTTCCATAAAAAGTTTATACATTTATTTTTAATTATATTTATAGAAATATCATGCAGTCGGGTTTATACTGAGCTGGGCTACCCCCGGTTATTCTTTATTGTTTTATTTGTAGCTATCGTATGCTAGAATCACATACATGTATACACTAAAGATGTGCATTTACAGGGGTCTGACTATTCAGGTGTCTATTGTCCCCTGTCCAAACATGCCATATTATTACTTGCATTAAGAGGTGGGAGACTAGGGGAAGCTCAGGAAATTTCAATGGTGACTTCTGTTCCTTTGTGAGCTAGTCATTGACTCAAATTAAGTCAGTAAGTTTTATGCGTTTGGATTGAAAGATAAGTTATTTTAATTGTTCAGATTCTATAATGTAAGATTTTTGCTAAAATTAGTTGTATATATTTGCTGTTCCCATTAGAAATTATGACAAAAAAATCCAAAATTAATATTCTAGTTAAAAAAGTTCCCACATTAATGAATTTTGGCCGAACTGAAAGTCGAGAAAAATACAAAACACATGTTTTAGACATAACAAACTTTTCGCCTGTTCACATCTCTACTATATACAACACTGACACAGACATAATATGATTAATAAAATAATTATATCAATTAATGATATACTAATTTATTAGTTGGTTAGTTCTCAAAATAATTGTGTATATATTCATGTATAGACATACTCTAGATCAAATTCTGGTCAATGATATCATAAATTGAAGTAGTCTCTGGATAATTTACATTTGCCTTAATACTAATTTTTATATAAATGATTAACATACTTTAAAGTGAATCTAAAGTTTGAGGAATGAGTGCCCGGTTTTTAATAATCCTATTAAAAACATGGGCACTTTCATTCATCAAACTTTAAATTACACATTTTGTTAAAATACTTACCTTTTCTTTCTGCAAGCCTCTCCAGCCCGTCGCAAGCCTCTTCTTACGTCAGGAATGAAGATTCCGGGATCCTCCAATCACGGTTCCCCCCCCCCGGGGGAATCATTGCCTAAAGCAAAGCCGTGATTGGTGGAAGGCCGGAATCATTACATCTATTAGCAATTGTTCTTTGTTCCCCTGGTATCTTTTGTTGAAAAACAGGGACATATGCTTAGGAGCCGGCCTATTTCTGGAACCCTATATGGCAGTAATTTTGCAAGAATGTTATCCATTTGCTAGAGCACTAGAGGGCAGCACTATTTCCTGCCATGTAGAGCTCCAGATGCCTACTTAGGTATCTCTTCAACACAGAATATTACAGGAACAAAGGAAATTTGATAATAGAAGTAAATTAGAAACGTTAAAAAAAAAACATTGTATGTTCTGTCTGAATAAAAAAAATAAAATTTGGGGTTTAATGTCCCTTTATAAACATGAGTTTTTATGCCATAGGTTTGGCAGCCCTGTGTCAGGCATGTTCCACACAAACTTAGAAATATTCCAGTTAAAGGGACACGATAGTAAAAACGGTTGCATTTTAATTTTGGATGGAAAAATTTATTAAAATGTGTGTTAGCTAAAATACTTCTAGTAAACATTACTGTTCAGATGTAGGTTTTACTGTGCATGGGCACTCAGAGCATATGTACGTATACCCTGTGGAACACTGTGCACCAGCATTCTAACAGCATTGCACCTGTTTAGAGAGTTAGCAGTGTCTTATATGTAGGGTTGCCATATTAGCGCTTTAAGGAAGGACACATGAAACATACATATGTTAGGGGCTGTTTAAAGAAATCTTTTGAATAATGTTCTGTTATAAAAACCCTGACATATGTATTTATCATACATGTCCTTCCATAAAGAAGCAATATGGCAACCCTACTTGTATGGTGCAAACTTGTCACAAGTGACATAATATGCGCCACGGCTTGCTCTCTTTTGTGGCAAAAAAACAAAAAACAAAAGAAGAGGTGATGGCTGTTGCGATATAGTTACTGAATAAATTGATTAATAGTTGTAATTATAATAATGTTTTCAACTAAGATAACAAAGTAACCATTTTCTGTTTAAAAAACAAACTAACTGTGTACATTAAAGAAATTGTTATGTCCAAATTAAACTTTCATGATTTATATACGGCATGCAATTTTAAACAACTTTTTAATTTACTTTTGTTCCTTTGGTATTCTTAGTTGGAAGCTAAGCCTAGGTAGGTCATATGCTAATTTCTATGCCCTTGAAGGCTGCCTCTTATCTTCTTTCTGAATGCATTTGACAGTTTTTCACAGCTAGAGGGCCTTAGTTCATGTGTTTCATATATATAACATTGGGCTCATGCACGTGGAGTAATTTAAGCACTAATTGCCTGAAATGCAAGTCTGTCAAAAGATTTGAGATAAGGGGGCAGTCTGCAGAAGCTTAGATACAAGGTAATTACAGAAGTAAAACCTATATTAATATAACAGTGTTGGTTATGCAAAATTGGGGAATGGAAAATAAAGGGATTATCTATCTTTTTAAACAGTAACAATAACAATAACATTTTTGGTGTTTACTATCCCTTTAACTGTTATTGCAGTGTGAGGAAAAAATAACTTATGTGTTTTATTTTACTTTATTAATTTTGTTTCCTTTCCATATGTAAAACAAGATAAAGTTCTCTTCTCCTTTAAAAAAAAAAGGGGCCGCCTCCTCTGCTGGAACACTTTTTCTATAAAAAAAAAAAAATCCTCTTAAAAAAACTTGTGTGTCACGTTCTATGTATAAATCAAGTACTTTACTGATTTATTTTAGTTTTCCTTTTATGTTATTAAATCTATTATTGGATTTGAAGGAAACATTTTTCCTGAGACTATGCCTGTATTTCCAAGTCAAGCATATTCAAAGGGGTAACTGTATTTTACAGTGGTATTAGAACATGATTGGAGAGCTATTTAGATTGGGGAGAGGAAGCATGTCACATGATCACATGGCACTGCAGCTGAACTGAAGCGTGCCTTTAAATGACTTGCCATACTATAAATATAGCTCACCTGCAGGTATATTTCGGAAGTGTTATTTTAAAGTGTCTGTTCATTAGCTGCAAACAACAAAAATCAGACAGAGGTATAAAAAGGCCAAAGCCAACCAAGGCAACAGGAGGATTTTTTAGGTGCAAAATATTAAGAGGGATATCTTTATGGCATAGTAAAATTTTGTTACTATCTTCTAATAATATTTTATTTATTAATTTTATTACAATTCGATGATTACATAGTGGTCCAGTACAATTTGGTATCTTAGAGGTTAATTAGTGTATACCTTTACCATTCTGCCTTATAGATAACACTATATGAGTAATATATAATAAGTCAATGCACTTCAATATTTATTTTGGGTAGGAAGAAAAACAGAGGACAGGTGGTAAGCCTCTCAGAATAGATGGGTTTTCAAGGAGAATCTGAACTTTACAAGGTTATAGATGATCTGATGGAGTGGGGAAGAGAATTCCAGAGGACAGGAGAGGGAAGTAGAAATCATAGGAGTGGAGAAACGTAGATTAGAAGTAGACCGAAGAAGACAGGTCGGGGAGAATTTTGAGATGTGAGGAAATATACGGCTCGTTTGCACTGAGCTGTAAAAAATTGAGCCATAAACTACTGAAATGGCCAACAGCTAAAAGTAGTTTACGGCTTCATTTTAGTACCAGGTTCCCATTGGAATATTTTGCACGTTGCGTGCAGTCGCTCTTTTCGTGAAGGTGTAAGTTAACGTTGTGTTAACGCTTCCGTCCGACGTCAGATTTCATGAAAAATCAATTCGTTTTTATGGTAACCCGACTTTGCACTATAAAATTTAGGTTAAATGTCTACGCTCCTTATTTGTGATGACCTCTAAACAGAAACAACAACAAAAATACACTCATTAAAGTGAATGTAAACTCACCGGTTGTGCTTTACACCATATTACTGATCTCTCCAAATCATGGGGACTTTAATTCATCTTTTTTTTTTTTATTCAAACTTTGATATCAATTTTTTAATATAATTTGGTTCATGATTCCACCGCCCGTCATTTTTGTCCCTCTTTCCTTGAATGATTGACAAGAGCTATTGCCAATCCATTCTTCCCTCCCGTGGCGTCCAGCCACTTTCTCGCTACGTCATCAGCTTCTTCTGCGCATGCGTTAGCCGATACTATCCACCTTCTGAAGAGATGCGCGTCCACGCTGAGTCTATGCAAGGGTAACGCATGTGCAGATCGAGTGACAAACTTTAACGCATGCGCCGAGTGTATAGAACGCATGCGCATATTTCAAGGATCAGATGCGTGTAGTAAGAGCCTTATCTGGTGCGCTCATTAGACATACGTGTAGAGTGGGTGGGACCGCTCTATACGTCACAATGCTCCGAAACAGGAATTTGCAAGTAGGAGGAGTCCTGCTGAGAATGTATTGAATCTTGGTAATATAAATCTAAATAAACTATATATTTTTTTAAAATAAAAACTTAGCGGTTTAACTAGTTACTTGTTTACTAATCAGTATACCTATTCCAGGCAGATAAAATTGACATTCACTTTAATAACATATTATTTAACTATAAGCAAATACTATTTTTTATTTTAATTATATTTTCCACTTTATTAATATATGTAATATGAATTGCTGCCCTAGCTATAGGTCTAGTTTGAATTTTGTAGATATGTGCTTCCATATATTTTTATATGTTAATACAGGCGGATATTTCCATAAGAACTTAAGTGCAACTAATCCTATACATGAGACAACAATAAATATTACATTTTTTTTTCTACATTGAAACACTTGCAATATTTGCAAGTTTTAAAATGTAAGTAGGAATGTTTCTTCTTTTACACCTAGTAGAGCTGGGTGTATATTTTTTCAATGTATCGACAGCCTCTGACAGTGTATTAACGGTTTGCGCTTTCATTGGAAATCTGCTATAAGTTATCGCTTGACCGCTTCTAATACTTTATATGGGACGCAAAAATAATGAGGTATAACAAGCAGACAATAAACAAAATTGCTTCCAACAGCATATTTATCAGTTTGCAACCTTGCTCAAACCTAATTATGGCTCAACAGAAACAAGCCCATAGTTGGGAGTTTGATTGCTGAGTGCTTTATAGTTCAGGGTTAATATTTTGAATTGTAATTTGAAGTGTATGGGGAGCCGGTGTAGGGACTGACAGAGCGGGGCAGATAAGGTAGATCAGCGATTTAGGTGGATGAGTCTAGCTGAAGCATTCACGATAGATTGGAGGGGGAGAGACTGTGTTTGGGAATGTAATTTAGTAGTAGGGAATGGATTCATATTTTTGTAGTTTCTTGAGTAAGGAAAGGATGAATTCTGGAAGTATTGCGTAGGTGCACAGCAGGATTTGGTAAACACTTGAATGTGGAGGGAATGTGAGTTCAGAGTCAAGTGTGACACCAAGATAGCCGGCCTTGGTTGAGGTGCTGATAATAGAGTTAGAGGGGCCCATTTATCAAGCTCCGTACGGAGCTTGTGGGCCCGTGTTTCTGGCGAGTCTTCAGACTCGCCAGAAACACAATTATGAAGAAGCGGTCCAAAGACTGCTGCTCCATAACCCTGTCCGCCTGCTCTGAGTAGGGGGACAGGAATCGCCGGAAGTCAACCTGATCGAGTACGATCGGGTTGATTGACAGCTCCCTGCTAGCGGCCCATTGGCCGCGAGTCAGCAGGGGGCGGCATTGCACCAGCAGCTCTTTTCAACTGTGTTGTCTGGGTGTTGGATATTGATCCGCAGAGATTCACAGAAGTGAGGCTGGTCCTCCCTGGATCTGAAAACAGCAGTGGTTCCCTCTCTTGTGGCAATAATGCTGACGGGGAATCCCCACCTGTAGGGTATTTTCTGTTCTCTCAGGGCCATGGTGATGTAGTTGAGATCTCTTCTTTTCTGTAGTGTCGTTGGGCTTAGATCAGCAAAGATCTGGATGCAACTGCCCGCATGTGTAAAGTCCTGTTTTTGTCTAGCATGCTTGAGGATTTCTTCCTTGTCCTTGAAGTGAAGGAGCTTAAGGATAACATCTCTGGGAGGTGCTTTAGGTGGTGGTTTAGCTCTCAGAGCTCGGTGTGCTCTCTCAATTGGTATCTCGGGTGCACTAATATCTCCTTTGAGGGTCCAGAATAGGTCTTGTAAACAACCCTCTAGGGCTAACAGCTGTATGGTTTCAGATATGCCCCATATCCGGAGATTGTTCCTCCTCCCCCTATTATCCAAGTCCTCCACCTTTTCTAACAGGTGTTGTATGGTCTCCTCTTGCTCATATGCCAAGCGTGACATATGTTGAATATCGTTATAGGTTGTGTTGTGGTTCTCCTCCAAAGTTGATACTCTGTGAGTTACTCTGGACAGGTCACGCTTCAGATCAGTGTACCAGGTTTTAACTTCTGACATGATCTCTTTCACATCCTCTTTGGTGCAGAGAGGCCTCAGGTCTTCCTTTGTAAGCCCAGCAGGACCGGAGGGTGTTTGTTGGGTTGCCTGTAGGCCTTCTGTTAATATAGTAGCATTAGAGTTAGGCGTGTTTGGGGACGAGAGCGGCTCCGCCAGTTTCAGATATTGCTGCAGCATTTTTGAGTTTATTGCCCCGTCCGGCTTATTCTGTTTGCGGGCCGGCATGCTTTTGTAGATGAAGCAGTGGCGCAGTAAATAGGCCTGGCTGTGAGGGTGTCTTGCTCTGGTTGTACCACCCCAGTGTGGGTTAATCTGGTCTGAAGGATTGTAGTCAGTGCTGGAAAAGCTAGTAAGGTGCTGTGCTGTGCTTGCTTTGTGCCCTTTCTGTGTGTTGTCCCTTTAAATCAGGGTATGCTGAGCTTCTGGTGTTATCTATGTATTTACTGCTGTGCAATCAGCAGCAGCTGCAGCTTTATTATAGGGCTTAACCACCCTGCGGAGAGAGAGCTGTCTAGTAAAAACAAATAGAGTCTTTTGCAGTGGCTGCTTGACTGTGTTTTTTTCCCCTGTGGAATTCAATTGTATGCAGCGTAATGTTTTGTAGTTTAGGGTGATCCTTTATGTGGCTTGCAGATCTTGTCTGTATTCTAGCACTGCACAGCTTATCCAGCCCCCTTCTGAGCTACCTTTATGATTATATGCTACGCAGCTTCTATAATGCCACTGACTTACTGTGATTTCCCTCTGGCTAATAATACATACAGGCCTGCCACTTTTGCGTGCGTTTGCACTTATATATGCCTTTGATCCGGTGCTATGTACTGCCCTCTTGTGTTATGGTAGCACCCCGGGCTCAGGGACTTACTTGCTGCTGTACCGGTCCACCCTCAGCGGACCTCTGTTTCCTTTGTCCTGCTGATGTGCGGCCGATTACCGCTCCATCCTTGTCACGCCTGCTGCCAGATTCCTACTGCTTCCCCGCTTGCGGCCTACAATACAGGCGTCGGCCAGCCGACTTGTGATGAGTCACAATCGCCGCTTCCCCTCTCCGCTGTCTTTATACGGTCCTCCGGTTCCTGCTACATATACAGGCTCACTGTAGGGCTAAGAAAAATGCTTTGGCTAATTTTATCTCAGGGCTTAGGTGATGTGGGCTTGGGAGCTGTCGTCTCACGCAGTCATTTTCCAGAACGGCTAAGCTCTGCCCTGGCATGGGATGTTTTTAATGTAATTTTTTAAATTAAACTAATTTAACATTGATTTAGTCTATAATACTAGTTTACTAGTATGATTTACAATCTCTCTAATTAACTATGTTCTTTTAAGCTGTTATGCCATTTAAATGTTTTTTTGGCTTAACTTATTTATTGCTATTTGTTAAATATTTGCTAGGTTATGATTAGCTTTCTTTGCTTTCTGCCATATATTTCCACAAATAAAACTTCAGTTTAAAGTTATTTCTATTGTGTTTGTAAAATTTTATATCTAAAACATGTGAGCGATGTGTTAGTTTTTTTCTTCTTTGCACTAAATTAAAAAGTTTATGGGGAGAATATCCAAAGTCAACTTGTAAGACGCGGGCTAACCCGCGCACACAAAAAAAATACTTCTAGCAATATTTACGCTCTAGCCCTAAATTAGCAGTATAGAAAATATAAACTTTAATTCCAGAGCAAAAGCAAGTTCGAAAAATAATACTGTGTTCTCTAGTGCAATTAAAGGGATATTACTGATTTTTTTTTTAATTATCTTTAGTTCTATAAGATGGCCATTTGAAATGAAATATGGGCTGAAGAAATTACAAAAACAAATTTGCTTTTATGCTTGAGGGGCGTGTTAGTTTCCACCAATCGAGCAGACCAGTGAGTGACAATTCAGTAGGGATGAAAGTTACACAAACATACAATTAACATATCAAAATAAATATTTCAACTTAACCCTTTTTCATGCAAAAGTTTTTTTTATTATGTTAATGGTGCCCTTAACCTTTTAAAGCCGTTATGACGTTTTATTCCATCATAATTAGACTGGGCTTTAAAGCCGTTATGACGGAATAGAACATCATAACTAATGGCTGTCCTGAAGCCTTCTGTGCAGTCAGAACTTGATCGCGGTCTTGGGGGCATTCCTAAGGTTGTAAGGACGCCCCCCAGACGCGATCCAATAATTGAAATCTCGCAATCGTGTGCACGATCGCGTGGTTTCAATTTGTCTACATCGGAACAGTTGTTCCGATGTAGGCACTTTAGCCCAGACTCGAAAGGGTTAACTGCACTTGAAGAGTAAAATTACTTACCCCTGTCCTAGTGAATGAGTTGGAGTAAACAAGGTGTGTCTGTAAATCCACCAGTGGTTGTGCAGCAAGTGATTGGCTACAACCAACACGCCCTTGTGTAAACATATTAGAGGAAGGGTCTACAAAGTTCAAAATCTAGTTTTGCCCAGTGTTTAAAAGTAACATTCTTAGATAACGGATCCCTGTTATATAAATAAGTGGTCCCATTCAGGGGCGTGTGTCTTAGTTTATTCCAAGCAGGCACGGGCCTAGCCCGCAGGATCTAATTGTGCTAATACATTTTAGAATGTATTTCTATACTTTATTTTATTACAAATCAATGATCCCTGACTTTCTAGTTGGGATATGGGACCTCTCTAAATATGTCCTCTGTAAGGGCTCCATTCTCTGATGTGGTGAGATTCTATAAGATCTCTCGTCAGTATTACAAGACCTCTCAGGGACTGTTTTAAAGGGAATGTTTACCTTAGGAACGTTGTATCTCATTAAGGGGAGATCACTAATATGCTTTAAGTTAAAGGCATTGCCTTTTGTGATTCAGACAGAGCATACAATGTTTAAAGGTTTCTAATTCACTTCTATGATCAAATTTTATTCGTTCCCATTATATCTTTTGTTGAAGAGATACCTAGGTAAGTGTTTGTAGCACTACATGGCAGGAAATAGTGCTGCCATATAGTGCTCTTGCAAAAGGATAACATTCTTGCAAAACTGCTGTCATATAGTGTTCCAGAGACCTGCACTTTCATTCCTGCTTTTCAACAAAAGATGCCAAGAGAACGGAGATAAATTGATAACAGTAAATTAGAAATGTGTTTAAAATCGCATGCTCTATCTGAGTCATATCCCTTTAAGGAAAGACAACTTTACTATAAAATGTTCAGTAAAATAAGCTAATGATTTATCTTCCTACTGGTGAGTTTTTGAGAATCGGGCCCTTAGTGAGAAATATATGGTGAAAATATAAGCTGGAATTGCTGCAGGGGAGGTTTTGGGGGTAACAGAAGGATTTCCATTCCCTAGGGCAGAACACAATTTAAATACATCACTATGAACCATCTGCAAATCACAAAATATCATTTAAACTTTCCAAGAAATAAAAAAAGGGATATTAAAGTCAAAGTTAAACTGTCATGGTTCAGAGAGTGCTGCCAAATTTAGGGAAACTTTCCAATTTATTTCTGGCATTAAAATAAATTTGCTGCATTCTCTTGGTATCCTTTGTGCACTACTGGGAGTTAAAGGGACAGTATACACTCATTTTCATATAACTGCATGTAATAGACACTACTATAAAGAATAAGATGCACAGATACTGATATAAAAATCCAGTATAAAACCGTTTAAAAACTTACTTAGAAGCTGTCAGTTTGGCTCTGTTGAAAAGGCAGCTGGAAAGCCCACTGCAAGTGGGAAATAAGACACTCCCCCCTCCCCCTTTTTTTGCATATGAAAAGACCCTTTACACAAACAGGAGCAAGCTGGAGAAGGTAGCTGACGGTATTCACATAAAACTTTGGGGCTTGGTTAGGAGTCTGAAAATCAGAGCAATGTTATTTAAAAATAAGCAAAACTATACATTTATTTTTAAAAAAACCTTTATGGGCTATATAAATAGATCATCTACAAAACATTTATGCAAAGAAAAAATGAGTGTATAATGTCCCTTTAAATGAACACAAATGGTGAGCCTATGACAAGAGGCATATGTGTAGGCACTAATCAGCAGCTGAGCCTACCTAGCAATGCTTTAAAAAAAAATTTAAAAAAAAAATGAAAATTTGGTAATAGTAAATTGAAACTGTCTTAAAATTTTATCTAAATCATGTAAGTTTCATTTGATTTTCATGTAAGTTTCATTTTGACTATCATGTCCTTTTAAATAACCTTTATTATAGTTAAAGATTAAATGCATCCTTTTTAAATCTCATACAGTATTAACTTGGTCTTCTTAGTTACTTATAAAAACAGCTTTGTACTTTTTATATACAAGTTCAGACATTACACATCAGTATCTGTGGCGCGCAGGTTGGAATGTTAAACATTGGGGGTTGTTACATTCCTATATCAGGAAACACAATTGTTATTGCTGATTTGCATTCTACGTTTATAATTTTGCTAACACAGCAGCAATGCTTTGCACACTAAACATTCACATCTTGTTTTAAGAGAACTATATATTTTTTCAGACAACCTTCACAATAAAAAGTTAACGTAAGTTATTTTTTTTCTCTGCAACTTCTATCATTAATTACAACAATTTCTCATGTAACTTTTGTCTCCTTACAACTTGTTTTTAACTTTGCACTGTGGGTGTTGGCTGCTGTTATCCAATCCCAGGAAAGCCTAGACTGTTACCTTCTGATGTTCAATGACAACCTATCATTGGCAGTGGGTGTGTAAGCTTAGAAGACACGTTGTCACAAGACAAATCAGTGGTGCATGTAGACACAGCTGAGGTTACAGTAAGCAGTGCAGTAACTGATGTAACATACATATAACACATCCCCTTACTTCCAAAAAAAAAGCTTGTTTTATTTAAAGGGACATAATACTCATATGCTAAATCACTTGAAACTTATGCAGTATAACTGTAAAAAGCTGACAGGAAAATATCACCTGAGCATCTCTATGTAAAAAAGGAAGATATTTTACTTCACAATCTCCTCAGCTCAGCAGAGTAAGTTCTGTGTAAAAAGTTATACTCAGCTGCTCCCAGCTGCAGGTAAAAATAAAAAAATGAAGAAATGAACAGCAGCCAATCAGCATCAGCAGTGCTGAGGTCATGAACTCTTTTACTGTGATCTCATGAGATTTGACTTAACTCTCATGAGATTTCATAGTAAGCTTCCTTTACCTGATTGGTGAAATAATATGAGAGTTCACAAGGCTCATCCCCTAAGCTGTCCTAGGACAGACACACTGATTTGCTGCTTAGAAATCCTTTGGAATGGGAGGTGGCTACTGAGGAACTTTTGAGGTAAAATATCTTTCTTTTTTACATAGAGATGTTCAGGTGATATTTTCTAGTCAGCTTTTTACAGCTATACTGCATCACTTTCAAGTGTTTAAACATTTGGGTATTATGGCCCTTTAAGAGTTTGGGCCATAATATGCATGTATAGTCTTAAAAATAAATAAATAAATATTATATATATATATATATATATATAGCTCACAGATGACTCCAACTCATGTTTCTTCATTCAAAAGAACATATATTTCTTTCAACGTTTCATATATTTCTTTCAAGAGTCTTGAGAAAGGCCTATATAAGGCCGAAACGCGTAGACCAGTACTGGTGAGTTTAATTTCAATCTTAGCTGATTGTTTTTGATTTTCTGCACATTGCTGTCATTTGCTTTTTTCACAGGTTTGATTGACGTTTTCCTTTTATATTCTTTGGAGTTTTTTTCCATACTATTTTTTGAGACCGTTGTCTCAATTTCACATCACGCTGCACTAAGGAGCCAGCAATCCAGTTTCTCCCAATCCGTCTTTCACTTGGATATATATTACATTTTGACTTTTTCACAACAAATTGTTTTTATAATTTTGCAAACAGACTATTACATTGTTTTTTTTGGGGAATTATATCGTTTCACCTCAACACCAGAAAGCTTTTCTATTTTTTCTCTTTTCTCACTTTTTTCAATCCACATTTTTTTCGATTTTAACAGGAGCACCAGAATCCACACATATAATTTTTTGAATATATTTTAGACCAAAAATTTTTTGAACACTTTTTCAACCGAAGACACTTATTAGTTTGTCACATTTTGGTTTTTTTGGTCTCACCAGACCTCATTGGAGTAGACCATATAAGTTGAACGCTTTGCTATACAAGGACTGTATAAGCCAGTACATATATTTGTACCAACATAAATCTTTTAATTGTGTTTTAACTGTGTTCTCATGTTTTAATGTTTTAATGTTGATTGTATTACATTTCCTGTCACTAACCATGGATCCATGAGAATATGTATTAACTGATTTTATATTGATTTTATATTGATTGTAATAAATTTATATTAAACATCCTTCAGTACACCTAGCCTCCGTCAGTTGGCGCCTGGGACTCCTCCCACTATCTTAGTTCTTTTAGGTGCTAGCTAGGTCTCACCTCTCCCAGGCTAATAGGTGCTCGTTGGCGCTCTGAGTATACCCATCACACAATAGTAATTAAAACACACACCTTTTATAGTGATCACAACACACAACATTTCCTACCTTCCTCTCATCCTAGTGGCGCCAAATAATGTGTTGGAACGCAAGCTTGCGTTCCACTGTCTCGTGTTACCGGAAGTACGTATACATCACAACTGGAAGTGTATCTATCAATAATGTGTCTAAATCGCAACTACATACAAATCAAACAAATATGTAAATCAGCTTGTCATAACAACCTTATCTAAGAGACATTATAACCTTGTAATATATAACTCGTGTTAATCTTACAGTGATGCACAAAGCCCTAGATGCGGCTTCTTATGCGTATCCCCTGTTTGTGTCTATAGTAACCATGGTTACCACCCACACGTGTCAATACGCAAAACATCTATGCAAAGTGTC
The DNA here is from genome assembly GCF_027579735.1 of Bombina bombina. Lineage (NCBI taxonomy): Eukaryota > Metazoa > Chordata > Amphibia > Anura > Bombinatoridae > Bombina > Bombina bombina. Next base: position 41,966,401 of record NC_069507.1, on the reverse strand, counting down.
ATAAGGGGTATACGGGAGATAGTAATAGATGTATCCAAGTGACCTGTATGTATTACTTACTCGCTCTAAATGCATCCCCATGTATTCGCGTATCAGACCCTATACAAGGTAGTCTCACAACTGGCACAAACCAAGTGGCTTACAGTATACTCAAGAGCGTGTCTAAATAGCCAAGTTTCAAAAAGAACTGATATATATATATATATATATATATATATTTAACATTTTTTTAAAAAAGCTTGTTTATTTAAGAGTTTGGAACATAATATGCATGTATAATCTCAATGTATATAATTTCTCTAGACAATATTATAGTTAAGTTTAGGGTGCACTCATTGAAATGCTGGAGTGGTTCCTTCAAGCCTTAGGGGCCTATCTATCAAAGTGTCAACCGTAAATACGCCGGAATTCCATATCGTAATTGTTGCGAGATTGATCCAACCTAGTTATCAAAGACTCAAGACCAGCAATTGTTAACATTTGTGACGTAACATACGATCCGCCGGTATCAATCCGACACGGATCAATGCTTACATCATTACAGACGTTCCGAATATACATTCGGCTCTATTTGACACTTTTTCCCATTCATCAAACTTTTAACAGGTACGCTCGCGGCTATTCGGACACATCGGAACTGTTTTTCAATCCGCCACCCTTGAGGGCGCGGATGCCATAGAAATCAATGGGAGTATGAAAGCACCGAAAGCTTATGTTCGATGCTGCAAGAGAAGGAAGCATACCACATTGATTTCTATGGTAGAAAAAAAGTTATGTTTACATCTAACACCCTAACATATACCCGAGTCTAAACACCCCTAATCTGCTGCCACCTACATAATGTTATTAACCCCTATTCCGCCGCTCCCTGACCCCGCCGCAACATAAATAAACTTATTAACCCCTAAACCTCTGGCCTCCCACATCACCACCACTAACTAAACCTATTAACCCCTAAACCGTCAGCCCCCCACATCACCAAAAACTAAATTAAACTATTAACCCCTAAACCTAGCAATAAATTAAAATTACAACAACCCTATCTTCAAATAAATTTAAACTTACCTGTAGAATTAAAATAAACTAATTTTAAACTATTAATTAACCTACCCTAACTATTATACTAAAATTATATTAAACTACCAATTAAATAAAATAAATTACATATTAAAAAAAAAATACTAAATATACTATAAATATACTAAAATTATTTAAATATACTATTAAACCTTATTAAAAGTAATAAACAGTTACAAAAACAAACAAACACTAAATTACGAAAAATAATAAGCCAAATTATCAAAAATAAAAAAGAATTATACCTAATCTAATAGCCCTATCAAAATAAAAAAGCCCCCGCAAAATAAAAAAAAACCTAGCCTACAATAGACTACCAATGGCCCTTAAAAGGGCCTTTTGTGGAGCATCGCCTCAAAGATATCAGCTCTTTTACCTGTAAAATAAAAATACAAACATCCCCCCAACAGTAAAACCCACCACCCAACCTCCAAATAAAAACCCTAATTCTAAAAAAAACCTAAGATACCCATTGCCCTGAAAAGGGCATTTGTATTTGCATTGGCCTTAAAAGGGCATTTAGCTCTTTTACTTCCCAGACCCTAATCTAAAAATAAAACCCACCCAAAAAACCCTTAAAAAAACACTTACCCCCGACGATCCACTTACAGTTCTTGAAGTCCTGCTTGAAGTATCCATCTAGCCGGTGAAGTCCTCATCCATGTGGAAAGAAGTCCTCATCCAGGCAGCAAGAAGTCCAAACTACCAATGGCCCTTTAAAGGGCCTTTTGTGGGGCATTGCCCCAATGATATCAGCTCTAACCCCCGATGATCCACTTACAGTTCTTGAAGTCCCGCTTGAAGGATCCATCTAGCCGGCGAAGTCCTCATCCAATCAGCAAGAAGTCTTCATCCAGACAACATCTTCTATCTTCATCCATCCGGCACGGAGCGGGTCCATCCTGAAGACATCCGGCACAGAGCATCCTAACTGACTATGGGATGCATATCCCCCAGCACAGATACACTTCCTGTATCTTTAATCACCCACTGTCAACTAGACGTTGCCACATACATAAGGGACCCGTAAACAAATGTTATTGGCATCTCAACATCAAGCTCTCTTTGCTGGAATACAATGGTGGAACTGGTAACAAATTAGCACAGTTAGTATTCTTGAGCTAATTTGTCCTCCACAGGAGCTCTTCTTTCTTCATTAAAAATTATTTTACAGATTTATATTTTTTAGAAAAACTCTTAAAACATCGGTTCCCTTCGCCATCTAAAGGGAAAAGGAAGAAGATGAGACAAAACCTCACTTGGATTTAGAGGAATATGAAACCCAACATTTTTCTTTTGTGATTCAGACAGAACATACCATTTAAAAAAAGTTTCCAATGTACTTAATTTATCAAATTTGCTTTGTTCCTATGATATTCTTTGTTGAAGAGACACCTAAGAAGGTGTCTAGAGCACTATATGGCAGGAAATAGTACTACATCTAGTGCTCTTGCAAATGGATAACATTCTTGCAAAACTGCTGCTATATAATGTTCCAGATATGTGCACACTCTGGAGTGTAATGTGTTAGAGCATTTTATTACTGCGCTGTTGCTTCTATCTAACCATTTGTTAACCTCTGCATTAGGGTTTAAACACATCATTCAATTAAGCTCCAGAGTAGCTATGCACAACTGGGAGCTAGTTCACATCAGATGAGCCAATGACAAGAGACAAACTTGTGTAGCCACCAATTACTATCTGGCTCCCAGTAGTGCATAGATGCTCCTCAAGCTACCTAGGTATGCTTTTCAAGAAGAGATACTAGGAGAAAAAATTAAATTGTGATAATAGAGGTACATACAGAAGTCTTTTAAAACTGTATGTTCTGTCTGAATCCTGAACATTTAAAAGTTTGTGTTTCTAGAAGTTAAAGCTTAAAACTTTTTAAAACAAATAGCACTTACTTTTCTTATATATATATATCTTCTCCTATAGGGGGCTGGTTGTGCTCTGCAGGATGTGATCAGATAGCCAATCATATGTTTTTTGACTTAAAAATATCTCAGTATGTAAGTTCATGATAAATGTAAAATGTTCTACTGCAGTCCTTTATATATAGCACCAAAAATATGACTACAGATAGAAAACAACAACCTTTTAAGATCTGATTTTTCAAAACAATTTTGCAAGTAATAATTAGACTCATAGAGAGATTGTGCTGTTGTGAATTGGGTCACGGGCTGTAGTTGCTAGGATATCTAAGTATGGACCACTTTGAATGTGTTTTCTTCAAGTAGAGCATAATCTGCTAGTTGAGGGTGACTCAGCAACATAGCAATTCTGTAAAAGAACTAACCAATCACAGGGTAGCAAGAAGGTCTGTAGCACTTAAAGTGCATAGATCACCTCGAAGATTGGAACTAGCTGCTGTTTCTTCATCAGTCTCAGTCTTTATATCTAAAAAACTGCTGTGTTTGAACATGTACTAGAAGTAAATAGTATGAGCTTGCAAGTAGAGAGCATGTGGGTATCATTTTAAAAATAACTAACCACAGCATAGATTTCTTTCAACTTTAATGATTCTGATAGAACATGCAATTTGAAACAATTTAACAATTTGCTTCTATGATCAAATGTGCTTTGTTATATTTCTATCCTATGTTGAAAAGCATACTTGGATAGTCTCAGGAGCAGCAATACACTATTGGGAGCTAGCTGCTGATTGGTAGCTAGACATATATGCCTCTTGTCACTGGCTCTCCTGTTCAGGTAGTTCTTAGTATCGAATTAAGCAAATTTGATCAAATATATACATTGATAATTTGTTGTTTAAAATTGTATGCTTAACTGAACCATGAAAGAAAAGTGTTGCGTTTCAAGTCCCTTTAAATTTTAGCTGCAAGTGCTGTTGTGCTCCCCATAAACCTAGATGTTTGTAAATGTGCAGTACATATTCATTTTTTCTTAAAATTGGGGTATCTGCAAATTAGATGTAGAGGACAAAATAAATACATTGGTAAAACAGTGCAACGGATAGGTATGCTAGTGCAAAACACATATTTATAATTAAAGGGACAGTCTATTCAAAATTCAACTTTCATGATTCAGATAGGGCATGTAATTTTAAGCAACTTGCCAATTTACTTTTATCATCAAATTTGCTTTGTTTTCTTGGTATTCTTAGTTGAAAGCTTAACCTAATTAGGCTCATATGCTAATTTCTAAGCCCTTGAAGGCTGCCCCTTATTTTAGTGCATTTTGACAGTTTTTCACAGTTAGACAGCGCTAGTTTATGTGTGCTATATAGATAACATTGTGCTCATGCCTGTGGAGTTACTTATGAGAGGGCACTGATTGGATAAAATACAAGTTTGTCAAAAGAACTAAAATAAGGGGGGCAATCTGATAAAGATTAGTTACAAGGTGATCACAGAAGTAAAAAGTGTATTAATATAACTGTATTAGTTATGCAAACCTGGGGAATTGCTAATAAAGGAATTATCTATTTTTTTTTTTTAAACAATAACAATTCTTGAGTAGATCGTCCCTTAAAGCAGAACTAAAGAGCTGCTATAAAAGAACAACTGCATCTCTCCAATGGCTCTGTTACCCAGTAACAGTTGCTACAGTTCATTAAAACATAAGAAAAACTCTTGACAATGACCTGCATTAATCTTAAAGGTTCTCTTCAGCAGAAGATAAGTTAAATTTATTAGCAACTGAAGCTTATTTAATGGGCAAATGCAATATTAATTCAACTTATGGTGAGATAAAAGTGATCCAGAGAAATCTGTCTTAGATATGCAAATGATATATATACCACCTGACCTTTGTTTCTGTAACTGTGGTTAGGTAAAGGAAGAATTTGCATATCTTACCAAGAGTTCTCTAATTTACTTTTTTCTCACAATAAGTTAAATGAATTTTGCATTTGACTTCAAAATAACCTTTTTTAAGACTTAGTTTCTATTAATGTGAATTGATATATTCAGAACAATCAGAAGTCAGGATTGAACTGTATGCTTTTTGGCTGGGACTTTCTTTGTGGACTTTAAGATACTGGATTTACATACAAAGAGATAGTACTTGATCCAGGATCTATTATATAATTGTGATTTCTGTTCTCAGTGTCACTCAAAACTAAAAGCATTAATACTTGCACCTTTGATGAGTGGCAGTGATTGGTGATCACTGGGATTTATGATTACTGAGATGGTTTGCCTGGGGTTTTCTATATCTATGTTGTATCACTTTTAAGGCATCCAGAGATAGCATGGACTTGCTGCTGTCGGCAAGGCGCAGTTTTCTGCAGCAATTAATACAAGTCATGCAACGGGTATGTCCTCTGTTCTTAAAGGCACACTAAACCCAAAATTTTTCTATCATGATTCAGATAAAGCATGCAATTTAAGCAACTTTCTAATTTACTCCTATTATATTTTTTTCTCTGTTCCCTTGCTATTTTTATTTAAAACACAGGAATGTGATGCATAGGAGCCGGTGTTCTGTCGAGAACTCCAATTACTCGAAAACTCCAATCTGACGTCACTTCTGGTAAGTCTTCTATGTTAATATCTGTTTTGCCTCTGTCTGGGGGGCGCACCGCCGATCCTCTGGCCTACACCCCAAGTAAACCTTGGGGAATGAGGTTTACAAAGGGGGCTTTGCCCCCCTTGAACCCCCAGGTAGAGGCAAAATAAATAGTGTAGATAGGCGATTACAGTGCCCATCTGATTGGTTGTGAGTCCTGTCACTCACTGGATACGGACCAATCAGATGTATGGATTCACCTGAAGTGACGTCAGATTGGAGTTTTTGATGTATTGGAGTTCTCGATAGAACACCGGCCCATTTTTAGTTGAGAACCTGGGTTATGCTTGCTTATTGGTGGGTAAATGTAAGCCTCCAATAAGCAAGCACTATCCATGGTGCTGAACCTAAAATGGGCTGGCTGCTAAGATTTACATTCCTGCTTTTAAAATAAAGATAGCAAGAGAACAAAGAAAAATTGATAATAGGAGAAATTTAGAAAGCTGCTTAAAATTTCATGCTCTAGCTGAATTTATGAAAGTTAAAATTTGGGTTCAGTGTCCCTTTAAGGACAATACCTGCAGTGTTGTACATCATTTGTCCTTAAAGGATTATGAAACACTACTAATACACATCTAATAAAAGTACATAATCTGATAAATATATTATACAGCATCAAAACTCACTTTTTTTCTTTAAAATTTAGCTTGTAAAGATGTTAAAATTTAAAAGGAAAATGCAGAGAAATTCTTCACTAAGCCATGCCACAAAAAAGGACGTTCTTTCCTGAATTTGCCCAGCCAATAAATGTAGAGTTATTACCATGTGATTTGAATATTCATAATAGCAATGTGAGCGTTGTCATGCATGCGCAGTCTGTTTCTTTGTTTAACACATGAGTAATACCACCTGTGAAGAAGCGGCTTACCAAAGCACGTCCTGGTATCGCGCACATGCACATTAAGCATATAGCGCTGGCCTGCCCACTTAAATGGTAGTGATGGGCACTTACATATCTAGTCCATACTACAAATCACACCCATCACGGATTCCATTACGTATGCGGTGTTGCCTTCAAAAGCCGGCGCTGCCGGTTTTTACATGATTTTGGTATTATATATATGGCGCCGCATATAAATGTGGCACATATATTTCACCCATTGGCCGCTATTTTTACTCCCATAAGCTAACATAGAACCGCGTCGCAAATCGATATCACATATTCAGCTCAAGTACTTGCACAGTGAAAATTGAGAAATTTTACTCTATTTTCACCTCGCCACATATAGGCAGGCGAAGCAGGCCTTGCACTGAGTATGTGAGCACCGTAACTCCCTGAAAATAGTATCTAACGCATGCGCAATATCTATCTACCTCCTGAAAATAACTAACACCTAACGCATGCACAATATCTATACCCGTCAACCGCAACCCCCCTCCGCAATAACTAATAAAGTATATTAACCCCTAATCAGCCATCAAAACCCACCTCGGAACTAATAATAAAAATATTAACCCCTAAACTGACAACCCCCCCACAATGCAATATGCCTAATTAAACTATTAACCCCTAATCCACAATTCACCCACATCACGATCTTCCTAATAAAACTATTAATCCCTAATCCGCCATTAACCCACAACGCAATAAACCTATTAAATTATTAACCTCTAATCCACCAAACCCACACAACGCAATAATGCTAATAAATCTATTAACCCCTAAACCGCCAAACCCCACAACGCAAATAACTAATCACTAAGGCCCCTAACCTAACACCCCCTAAATTAACCCATTACATAAATTAAAATAAAACTAAATTACAATTAAAATAAAAAAAACTATTACTTTCAAAATAAAAAAACTAAGTTTAAATTAAGCTAAAATTACAAAAAATAAAAAAGTCTAACATTAAAAAAAACAAAATGATCAAAAATAAAAAATTATACCTAATCCCTATGAAAATAGAAAAGCCCCCCAAAATAAAAACACCCCTAATCTAATACTAAACTACCAATAGCCCTTAAAAGGGCCTTTTGTAGGGCAGTGCCCTAACTTAAACAGCTCTTTTACTTTAAAAAAAATACTAAGTCCCCCCTCTATAAAAAAAAACCCACCCACCAAACCCCACAAAATAAAAAAACCTAACACTAAAAAAAACCTAGAATACCTTTGCCCCTAAAGGAGCATTTGTATGGGCATTGCCCTTAAAAGGGAATTCAGCTCTTTTACTGCCCTTAAAAGGGCATTCAGCTCTTTTACTGCCCTTAAAAGGGCATTCAGTTCTTTTAAGAGTGCCCATAACCCTAAACTAAAAAAAAATTATTAAAAAAAAAATGTTAAAAAAGTTTAACTCTAACCCTCAGATAGGTACTCACGGCTCCCGAAGTCCGCCGGTGAAGTCTTCTTCCAACCCGCGACCGGTTCTTGAAATCTGGCGGTGAAGTCTTATTCCAAGTGGCAATCTCTTCTATCTTCATCCAGGACCACAGAACTGAAGACCGGCGACTGCGGAACTGAAGACCGGCTACCGTGGAACCATGGAGCGTGGAGGATCCTCTTCGTACGATTGCCGCCGTACACTGAATAGTAAATTCAAGGTACGCGATTAAAAATGGCGTCCCTTGAATGCCTATTGGCTGATTTGATTCTTCAAATTCAAATCAGCCGATAGGATGATAGCTACTGAAATCTTATTGGCTTAACGAATATGCTTCATTTTATTGGTATCCTTTGTTGAAAAGCATACCTAGTTAGGCTCAGAAGCACTAATGCACTAGTTGTAGCTAGCTGATGTACCTTGTCATCTTGTCATTGGCTCACCAGATGTATTCAGCTAGCTCCCAGTAGTGCATTGCTACTTTGGATCTGACTTTAACTATGTGTTTTAATGCATTTGCAGAGATTAAACTCATTGGGGCCAATTTACCAAGCAGTCAAGGCTTGCCGGAAACAGCAGTTAAGAAGCAGCGGTCTTAAGACCGCTGCTCCTTAACTCATACGCGTCTTCTGAAGCGGCGAACAGCAATCAGCCCAAACAAATACGATCGAGTTGATTGACACCCCCTGCTGGCGGCCAATCTGCAGGGGGCGGCATTGCACAAGCAGTTCACCAGAACTGCTTGTTCAACGCTAAATGACGACAGCGTATGCTATCAGTATTCAGCGATGTCGGGCAGACATGATCCACTGAGCGGATATGATAAATCGGCCCCTTAGACTATTTTATTATTGAACTATTGCTTTTTGTATAACACATTAGAACTTTTTTTTTTTTTTAAACTGTATAGAATTTTAAATGAATGCAGGGTGAGTTCAAGTAAGGTTATTTGTAATTTTATTTATTTTTCAAAACATGTGACATGCAACTTTCCTGTCACTGTTTGTATTTTGTTCCATATCTCTTTCTTCCCATGGTCAAACTGATGAAAACAAGTTATAGAATAAAACCAACTGCTGGGAAATAAATATATCTGTAGGAAATCTACTTCACTATCATGACAATGTTGGAAAATGTTAGTATAATAAAATAAGTAAACATACTGCACAATACTAGTTTAAAATTATTTGGAGCACTTCTGGGGTTTCTCTATTTGAGAATGTATCCACCTGCAATCTCAATAATCTTGATGAATTTCCCCCTAGTTTACTTTTCTGTTGCAAGTAGTAATATACTAAGCATCAGCTGATATCATTGTCTCTTCACAAATCACAAACAAAAGATAGAAATGATACTTGGTCTAATAAAATACTTAAAGGAACATGAAACCCAACATGTTTCTTTCATTTTTTTCAGATAGAGCATACAATTTTAAACAACTTTCCAATTTACTTACATTATCTAATGTGCCTCATTCTCTTTGTATCCTTTGTTGAAAAGCATATCTAGATAGGCTTTGATCTAGTTGCTGATTGGTGGCTGAACTAATATGCTCATTTTCATTGGCTTACAAATTTGTTCAGCTAGCTTCTAGGAGTGCATTGCTACTGCTTCAATAAAAGATACCAAGAGAATGAAGCAAAATTGAAGTAAATTGGAAAGTTGTTTAAAATGGTATGCTCTATCTGAATCATGGAATTAAAAATGTGGGGTTCATGTCCCTTTAAATGCCAACCATGGGAAAACACTCAGCACTTTGTAGGCAGGGATTCTAGCCCTATATCCCTGTTACCATAACAAATCAGTTCTATTCTGATTAAAAAAGGGGTTGCTTTAGGCTTATTCTCCAGTGCAGCCCTTTACCTTGAGTTCACCCCAAACTATTCATTCTCATTAATTCTCATTTTTTCTCCCTTAAGGCAATGGGCACATCTAGCACACTGTGCCTGTGGTCCCAATTATCTAATGATCTTTAATTTCAAAGTTGTTTATCTCGCTAAAAAAATCCTAGTATTACATTTTTAGGTTTCCAATAGAGCATGCAATTTTAAGAATATTTTTAATAAATGACATTATAACATTTATTTTGTTCTTTTTGTATCCTTTGTTCAGGAGCACACTTTCCCACCTACAGTATCCCTGAGCAGAGGAATTATCAAGATTTTAGAAACTACCACATCTCTGCCTAAGACACACCCCAAATCTATGGTTCCACCCACAACACTCAGTGACCCCACCCCTTCCACAAAACACCCCAGGAAGCCTCTGGGAAATATCAGGAGGTATGCATATCTAGGTAGGCTCAGGAGCAGCAATGAACTACTGGGAGCAAGCTGGTGATTGGTGTCTACACACATATGCCTCTTGTCATTGGTTCCCTGGATGTGGTCAGCTAGCGTCCAGTAGTGAACTGCTGCTCTTGAGATTCAACCCCTTTGCAAGGTATATGCAAGCAATAGTGTTATAATAAAATGCCCTAACACAGCAGAAATATTCTTATAAAGCAAACTAGTTTCTTTTTTTAATTACTTAGCTCAGAAAAGGGCTTGTGAGTTTAATATAAAAGCATTATCCTTTTTTTTTTTTTTGTCCTATCTACAGAGACCGCACAGGCACAAAAACATGCAGGTCAATTGCCTACAGATCAGTTAGAGAATCAAAGTAACATTGTTTAACTAAAAAGAGTTGTTTCTCAATTCTTGGTTTACACGTTTCAATATCATAATTGGCACATGATAAATACAATGTGCCAAAGTTTATCAGTTTTGAGAACACAAACAGATAGTTTACACGCTTGTAACTTTCCAAAGCAAATGCTGTGTTATTGTTGCACCCGCTATTTTATCAGATGCAAGTCATAGTGTAAAAGATAACATTATGATAACTAAACATATCACAGGTGCAGCTTACTGCTATTGGTAGTTTCAGCCAAATAACAGGTTTTTATCATCTTTTATTATATATTACTTTACCTTTGATTGTTGGGGATGCTGCACAATATTGAAACATTAAAGGGATACTAAACCCAAATGTTAGCCACCAATAAGCAAGCATAACCCAGGTCTGAACCAAAAATGGGCCGGCTCCTAAGCTTTACATTCCAGCTTTTTAAATAAAGATAGCGAATAAAGAAAAATTGATAATAGGAGTAAATTAGAAAGTTGCTTAAAATGACATGCTCTATCTGAATCATTAAAGAAAAAAATTGGGTTTAGTGTCCCTTTAAAGATTTGCATAATCAACAAATGATTCAACCCCAATAATGCAAGATAACAAGACAATACAATAGCATTTATTCTGAATTTCAAATAAGTTGTAGATTTTTTTCTAACACATTTTAAAGTTATGTATATTTCCACTCCCCCTGTACCATGTGATAGCAATCAGCCAATCACAAATGCATATACGTATAGTCTGTGAATTTTTGCACATGCTAAGTAGGAGCTGGTTACTCAAAAAGTGTAAATATAAAAGAATGTGCACATTTTTTTTAATGGAAGTAAATTGGAAAGTTGTTTAAAATTACTTGCTGTATCTGCATCATGAAAATTTCATTTGACCTAAGTGTCCCTTTAATAAAGGGATATTTTGTAAAGGGATATGAAACCCAATGTTTGTTTTTTTCATTATTGAGAAAGAGCATGCAATTCTAAACAATGTTCCAATTTACTTCTATTATCTAATTTGCTTCATTATCTTAGGCTCAGAAGCTGCTGATTGGTGGCTGCACATAGATGCCTCGTGTTATTGGCGCATCCATGTGCATTGCTATTTCTTCAACGAAGGATATCTAAAGGATTAAGCAAATTAGATAATAGAAGTAAATTGGAATGTTGTTTAAAACTGTGATCTCTATCTGAATCATGAAATAAAAAAAATGGATTTCATGTCCCTTTAAGTGTCTTACACTAGCAATTATGCACTGAATTGCAAATGATCTGAACACAAAATACATTTTGCTTTCACTACAGCAGCACAGCTTATAGTGCATAAAGGTGTCTGGTGTATTTTGCAAATCCTGAAACCAGTATAGACTTGATTACTTGGCACATACTAATTTTACTATAGCATATTTACTCTTAGTCCTATAGGCTTACCATAAGAAACGTGATTATGTTGCATCATTTGTGCTTTACCATAAGCTCATGACATTTCCTGTTTACTCTACTTTTAATAGGTAAGGTTTATTTATACTTTTACAGAAAACATACGGCTAGATTACGAGTTGTGTGTTAAGGTAAAAAAGCAGTGTTAATAGGTCCTAACGCTGCTTTTTTACTACCGCTGCTATTACGAGTCTTGCAGGTTTAGGGGCACCGCACACTTTTTTGGCCTTACCGCAAACCGACTTACGTAAACTCTGTAAAGCCTTTTTTCTATGGGACTTCCATAGCGCTGGTATTACGAGTCTGTCCTGGGAGGCCAAAAAGTGAGTGGTACACCCTATACCTCCAAGATCCGTAAAGCATTTTAAAGTCAGTAGTTATGAGTTTTACACTACAACGCTGTAGCATAAAACTCATAACTAAAGTGCTAAAAAGTACACTAACACCCATAAACTACCTGTTAACCTCTAAACTGAGGCACTACCGCATTGCAAACACTAAAATTAAAATATTAACCCTTAATCTGCCGCTCCGGACATAGCCGCCACTAGAATAAACATATTAACCCCTAAACCGCCGCACTCCCTCCTTGCAAACACTAGTTAAATATTATTAACCCCTAATCTGCCACCCCTAACATTGCCGACACCTACATTATATTTATTAACCCCTAATCTGCCACCCCCAATGTCACCGCCACTATATTAAATTTATTAACCCCTAAACCTAAGTCTAACCCTAACACCCTCTAATTGAAATATAATTTAAATAAATCTAAATAAAATTAATATCATAACTACATTATTGCTATTTAAAACTAAATACTTACCTATAAAATAAACCCTAAGCTAGCTACAATATAACTAATAGTTACATTGTATCTAGCTTAGGGTTTATTTTTATTTTACAGGCAAGTTTGTTTTTATTTTAACCAGGTAGAATAGTTATTAAATAGCTATTAACTATTTACTAACTACCTAGCTAAAATAAATACAAATTTACCTGTAAAATAAAACCTAACCTAAGTTACAATAACACCTAACACTACACTACAATTAAGTAAATTCCCTAAATTAAATACAATTAAATTACAGAAAATAAAAAATAAATTACAGATCTTTAAACTAATTACACCTAATCTAAGAGCCCTATCAAAATAAAAAAGCCCCCCAAAGAAATCAGCTCTTTTTCCTGTTAAAAAAAATACAAACGCCCCCCCAACAGTAAAACCCACCACCCACACAACCAACCCCCCAAATAAAATACTAACTAAAAAAACCTAAGCTCCCCATTGCCTTGAAAAGGGCATTTAGCTCTATTGCGGCCCAAAGTCCCTAATCTAAAAAATAAACCCACCCAATACACCCTTAAAAAAATCCTAACACTAACCCCCAAAGATTCACTTACCGGGAGAAGTCTTCATCCAACCGGCAAGATGTCCTCAACGAAGCCGGCAGAAGTGGTCCTCCAGACGGCATCTTCTATCTTCATTCTTCCAGCACAGAGCGGGTCCATCTTCAAGACATCCGACGCGGAGCATCCTCTTCAAACAACGGCTTCTAAGTAATAAATATGACTTAAAGTGACGTCATCCAAGATGGCGTAACTAAGATTCCGATTGGCTGATAGAATTCTATCAGCCAATCGGAATTAAGGTAGAAAAAATTCCAATCAGCCAATAGGATTGAGCTTGCATTCTATTGGCTGGTTAGAATGCCAGCTTAATCCTATTGGCTGATTGCATCAGCCAATAGGATTTTTTCTACCTTAATTCCGATTGGCTGATAGAATTCTATCAGCCAATCGGAATCTAAGGGATGCCATCTTGGATGACATCACTTAAAGAGATATTCATTACGAAGAAGACGTCGTTTGAAGAGGATGCTCCACGTCGGATGTCTTGAAGATGCACCCGCTCCGTGCCGGAAGGATGAAGATAGAAGATGCCGTCTGGATGAAGACTTCTGCCCGTCTGGAGGACCACTTCTGCCCGTCTGGAGGACCCCTTCTGCCGGCTTCGTTGAGGACATCTTGCCGTTTGGATGAAGACTTCTCCCGGTAAGTGAATCTTCAGGGGGTTAGTGATAGGATTTTTTTAAGGGTGTATTGGGTGCGTTTATTTTTTAGATTAGGGACTTTGGGCAATGCCCATCCAAATGCCCTTTTCAGGGCAATGGGGAGCTTAGGTTTTTTTAGTTAGTATTTTATTTGGGGGGTTGGTTGTGTGGGTGGTGGGTTTTACTGTTGGGGGGGTGTTTGTATTTTTCTTAGGGGCAATACCCCGCAAAATGCCCTTTTAAGGGCTATTGGTAGTTTAGTTTAGGCTAGGGTTTTTTTTTTATTTGGGGGGGGTTATTTTGATAGGGCTATTAGGTTAGGTGTAATTAGTTTAAAGAGCTGTAATTTGTGTTTTATTTTCTGTAATTTTGTGGGTTTTTTTTTAATTTAGCTAATTTAATTTAATTTATTTAATGGTATTTAATTTAGGGAATTGATTTAATTATAGTGTAGTGTTAGATGTTATTGTAACTTTAGGTTAGGTTTTATTTTACAGGTAAATTTGTATTTATTTTAGCTAGGTAGTTATAAAATAATTAATAACTATTTAATAACTATTCTACCTAGTTAAAATAAATACAAACTTGCCTGTAAAATAAAAATAAAACCTAAGCTAGCTACAATGTAACTATTAGTTATATTGTAGCTAGCTTAGGGTTTATTTTATAGGTAAGTATTTAGTTTTAAATAGGAATAATGTAGTTAATGATAGTAATTTTATTTAGATTTATTTAAATTATATTTCAATTAGGGGGTGTTAGGGTTAGACTTAGGTTTAGAGGTTAATACATTTAATATAGTGGTGGCGACATTGGGGGCGGCAGATTAGAGGTTAAGAGGTGTAGGTAGGTTGCGGCGACATTGGGGACGGGAGATAAGGGGTTAATAAATACAATGTAGGTGGCGGCGATGTTGGGGGCAGCAGATTAAGGGTTCATAAGTATAATGTAGGTGGCGGCGATGTCCAGAGCGGCAGATTAGGGGTTAATAAATATAATGCAGGTGTCGGCAATGTCGGGGCGGCAGATTAGGGGTTAATAAGTGTAAGGTTAGGGGTTCATGTTAGGGTGTTAGGTGTAAACATAAAATGTGTTTCCCCATAGGAATCAATGGGGCTGCGTTACTGAGTTTTACGCTGCTTTTTGGCAGGTGTTAGACTTTTTTTTCAGCCAGCTCTCCCCATTGATGTCTACGGGGAAATTGTGCACAAGCACGTACGACCAGCTCACCGCTAACTTAAGCAGCGCTGGTATTGGAGTGCGGTAAGGAGCACAATTTTGCTCTAAGCTCACTTCTTGCCTTTTAACGCTGGGTTTGTAAAAACCTGTAATACCAGCGCTGCAGGTAAGTGAGTGGTGAGACAAAACTGCTCGTTAGCACAGCACGGCTCCTAACGCAAAACTCATAATCTGGCCGAAGATGTGGTAGTCGTGGTAGACCAGCACCCGGAGCTGTATAGTCTATTACTAATTTCCACACAAAAAAACTGTAATTAAAAAAAAATTGCATATTATACCGTTCAATAAATAACTGTATTAAAAACTTTACAGTAACCACTTTTTAAATGTTTGTAAAAGCTTGATGAAATAATTAGATATTTTTTCAGTATAATGTTTTATAATTTTATTAAATGTATTTAGTTACAGCACAGCGCTACCATGAACCTTTTGTGTTTGTAAAATAAAGCAAAACAAGTTGCACCAATCAGCACAAACTCCAGACATGGTGAACATGCGGAAAATATATATCAGTGATGCGTGGTATAACCTTGGCACAGAAACCAAATGCATATTGATCCTTTTATTGTGAGGTTTGAGTTGGAAGGTTCGTAGGAGGTTGTTTAGAAAGTGTATGAGATGTTATTTGGGAATGGACACATAAAATCAGTTGGGCAAGAGATGTGCCAATATCCTTTTATCCAGATGCATAGTGGATGTGACAGGGCTTATGTGTCCTCGTACCCACCTTTTTCATGAATCAACACCCCATCACCTTCTTTTAAGCTAGTGGAGTTAACTGGCCCAAAACAGGATCCTGACCTGTGCCACTCAACCCTTGACTAGAGATTCCATTAGAGCGCTTCTCTCTTCGTATGCAAAATATTATGACCCTGGGGAAGTCTCCCTATGGGTGATGGGGGAAACCAGACGTGGACTCCTTGCCCAGTGTGCTTAGAGGAATGTGGCTGCACCTCACTGACGAGGCCCATAGGAGGCCGAAATGATCGTCTGGGGTTGTCATGTTCCTTGTTCAGAGGAGAATTGCCTGGTATTTTGGGGCTGGACTGACCTTACTTGGCAGGATCAGACTGATATACTTCAGGAAAGTTTTCTTCTGTGAAAAGCACACTGGTCTAAAAGAGGCTGCTTCTGGGTAGTAAATCCCATAGAACAAGCCACTGAGCTGTTGTTCGTTCCTGGTAGAGCGCTTCTTTCTACGTATGCATATTATTATGACCCTGGGGAAGTCTCCCTATGGGTGATGGGGGAAACCAGACATAGACTCCTTGCCCAGTGTGCTTAGAGGAATGTGGCTGCACCTCACTGACGAGGCCCATGGGAGGCCGAAATGATCGTCTGGGGTTGTCATGTTCCTTGTTCAGAGGAGAATTGCCTGGTATTTTGGGGCTGGACTGACCTTACTTGGCAGGATCAGACTGATATACTTCAGGAAAGTTTTCTTCTGTGAAAAGCACACTGGTCTAAAAGAGGCTGCTTCTGGGTAGTAAATCCCATAGAACAAGCCACTGAGCTGTTGTTCGTTCCTGGTAGAGCGCTTCTCTCTTTGTATGCAAATTATTATGACCCTGGGGAAGTCTCCCTATGGGTGATGGGGGAAACCAGACGTGGACTCCTTGCCCAGTGTGATTAGAGGAATGTGGCTGCACCTCACTGACGAGGCCCATAGGAGGCCGAAACGATCATCTGGGGTTGTCATGTTCCTTGTTCAGAGGAGAATTGCCTGGTATTTCGGGGCTGGACTGACCTTACTTGGCAGGATCAGACTGATATACTTCAGGAAAGTTTTCTTCTGTGAAAAGCACACTGGTCTAAAAGAGGCTGCTTCCGGGTGGTAAATCGCCATAGAACAAGCCACTGAGCTGTTGTTCGTTCCTGGTAGAGCGCTTCTCTCTTCGTATGCAAATTATTATGACCCTGGGGAAGTCTCCCTATGAGTGATGGGGGAAACCAGACGTGGACTCCTTGCCCAGTGTGCTTAGAGGAATGTGGCTGCACCTCACTGACGAGGCCCATAGGAGGCCGAAATGATCGTCTGGGGTTGTCATGTTCCTTGTTCAGAGGAGAATTGCCTGGTATTTTGGGGCTGGACTGACCTTACTTGGCAGGATCAGACTGATATACTTCAGGAAAGTTTTCTTCTGTGAAAAGCACACTGGTCTAAAAGAGGCTGCTTCTGGGTAGTAAATCCCATAGAACAAGCCACTGAGCTGTTGTTCGTTCCTGGTAGAGCGCTTCTTTCTACGTATGCATATTATTATGACCCTGGGGAAGTCTCCCTATGGGTGATGGGGGAAACCAGACATAGACTCCTTGCCCAGTGTGCTTAGAGGAATGTGGCTGCACCTCACTGATGAGGCCCATGGGAGGCCGAAATGATCGTCTGGGGTTGTCATGTTCCTTGTTCAGAGGAGAATTGCCTGGTATTTTGGGGCTGGACTGACCTTACTTGGCAGGATCAGACTGATATACTTCAGGAAAGTTTTCTTCTGTGAAAAGCACACTGGTCTAAAAGAGGCTGCTTCTGGGTAGTAAATCCCATAGAACAAGCCACTGAGCTGTTGTTCGTTCCTGGTAGAGCGCTTCTCTCTTTGTATGCAAATTATTATGACCCTGGGGAAGTCTCCCTATGGGTGATGGGGGAAACCAGACGTGGACTCCTTGCCCAGTGTGATCAGAGGAATGTGGCTGCACCTCACTGACGAGGCCGAAACGATCATCTGGGGTTGTCATGTTCCTTGTTCAGAGGAGAATTGCCTGGTATTTCGGGGCTGGACTGACCTTACTTGGCAGGATCAGACTGATATACTTCAGGAAAGTTTTCTTCTGTGAAAAGCACACTGGTCTAAAAGAGGCTGCTTCCGGGTGGTAAATCGCCATAGAACAAGCCACTGAGCTGTTGTTCGTTCCTGGTAGAGCGCTTCTCTCTTCGTATGCAAATTATTATTACCCTGGGGAAGTCTCCCTATGAGTGATGGGGGAAACCAGACGTGGACTCCTTGCCCAGTATGCTTAGAGGAATGTGGCTGCACCTCACTGACGAGACCCGTAGGAAGCCGAAACGATTGTCTGGGGTTGTCATGTTCCTTGTTCAGAGGAGAATTGCCTGGTATTTCGGGGCTGGACTGACCTTACTTGGCAGGATCAGACTGATATACTTCAGGAAAGTTTTCTTCTGTGAAAAGCTCACTGGTCTAAAAGAGGCTGCTTCCGGGTGGTAAATCGCCATAGAACAAGCCACTGAGCTGTTGTTCGTTCCTGGTAGAGCGCTTCTCTCTTCGTATGCAAATTATTATGACCCTGGGGAAGTCTCCCTATGGGTGATGGGGGAAACCAGACGTGGACTCCTTGCCCAGTGTGCTTAGAAGAATGTGGCTGCACCTCACTGACGAGGCCCATAGGAGGCCGAAACGATCGTCTGGGGTTGTCATGTTCCTTGTTCAGAGGAGAATTGCCTGGTATTTCGGGGCTGGACTGACTTTACTTGGCAGGATCAGACTGATATACTTCAGGAAAGTTTTCTTCTGTGAAAAGCACACTGGTCTAAAAGAGGCTGCTTCCGGGTGGTAAATCGCCATAGAACAAGCCACTGAGCTGTTGTTCGTTCCTGGTAGAGCGCGTCTCTCTTCGTATAGAGATTCCATTACAAAACACTTTAAATAGAAAAAAAAACGTTTTAATTAAATAGGTTTTCTACCAATTAATCCCATGAAACAAACGTCTCAAATGCTGTTGTCTCTCCTGAAAGAGTGTTGTGTACAGGGGAGTGTGACATATACACTGCACTGTGTTTATATAAAATTACCTGGAGCTCCTAATCCTAAAGAGAAATAGATCAGTCATGTGTGTGTATGTAGCACATATTCTATTTTGTTAAATGTTGAAGGGTTAACATAAAAATAAAAGTCTATCCTTTAGTTGACCTGGAATTCAATGATTACTGGGGTATGCCATCATTTCAGTTAATTATTACTACAACTCTCATTTACAAGCTTTTCTCAGAGACCAATACAACCAAAGCTTTTTATCTAGATCCGGTCAGAGTCTGATGAAAGTGTCAAAGGTCCATAACTACAAGACGAGCAAAATCAGCATTTTATTTTCATACATAGTTTTTTCGTTTTGCTTTTTTTCTTCAACAAAATTACTGTCAGGATTTATTAAAATGCCAATTTCGTAGTGTTTTCAAAACACTGCAGTTTACTTCCAAATGTATCTTCTGAGGCCTAAAAAAGACAGAAGAAGCCATTTACATTAGTTTTTTGGCATGAAATGGGGAATTTGTTGAAATAATAGGCTGTGACCCAGTTCTCAAGAACTTTTAATGGTTTAACAAACAACTCTTTTTTACAGAGGGACATTGGCAGCTAAGGAGATTTTGGAGCATACAAAAAAAAGAGACAATATTTGAAAGTGCATGGGATGAATATAATCTTCCTCATTATAATATAATTCCTTGTCATAAACTATCATTTTCTCGACTGCTGTAGCCCAAGACATTCCAGATATGGGAAAAGAAAAATAGCAACGCAACTTGGAAAAAAAAAAATCACAAATACATTTTAACCGTTCAGTGTGATAATAAATTGTCACAAACATCCGATTAACAAATCGTTGGCAGGTACACACTGTTGAGAACTGGACAGAATATCAACTAGAAACTCTTTTGATACCTATAATGATTTAGAACAAAGAGAGTATTGGGATAGCATAAAAGCTGTGTGAATGGTCCCATACTAAATGATGTGTGTGCTAACACGTTCACTGGTCTCTAGGGATCATACTTTCAAGAGACAGCTCTACTTGAGAAGCCAGTTTGCAGCTGTATAGTCCAGTTATCTTTATGATGTTGTTTACACCAGATATCCTGCATCAGCTTTCAAAGTAAACTGAATTTTTTTTTTCTTTAGTAACAAAATGGGGCTTAGTTTATAGCAAATAAAAAATAAACATGAACATTAAACACATTAAAATAGCATAACCAACACATGCATAATAAAAATATAGTGCAAGCACAATTAGTTTGAATCCATCCATAGTTAGTTCCATTTCCTTCCTACTGCATCATGTTACAGCCATCAGCCAAACACAAAATGCAGAAATGTATAATCTGTGAATTTTTGCACATTCTCAGAAAGAGCTGGTGCCTCAGCAACAACTAGATTACAAGTTTTGCGTTTGGGTTTTAACTAGGGTGACCAAATGTCCCTGATTTCCGGGGACAGTCCCCGGATTGAGGAGACTGTCCCCGGACACATTATGTCCCCGGAAATGTCCCCGGAAAGATGGTCAGCAGTGATGCTGCAGGCAGAAGAGTGTGGAGAGTTTTATTTTGTAGGCAGCAGCATGGTGAGTAGGGCCCAGACCAGGAGGAAGTGGTATGAAAAGAGTATGCATTGAGGTTTGTAGGGGTTTGGAGCAAAGAACGTGTGCTCTGCTGACCCCAGGGGGAATATCTGGCTGGGCTGTACCTCCACCCACTGGCAGTGATTGTCTTCCAGTTCCCTCTACTGTGGTTCCTACTCACCCTCTCTATCACTGTCACTCAAAGAGATGCTAGGGTGAGTAGGAACCACGGCAGAGGGAACAGGAAGGCTACGCGGGTTTGACTAATCCATATTATTTCATATCAGAGCGGGAGGGAGGAGCACCTGCCTGGAGCTACACATTGGAAGTGTGAGGGGAAGTATGGGGGCTCCCAGAGCAGCACTTACTGCATTTATGGATAGTCCCCAAAACGGGATGGTGGATGGGCAGTTCTCCTGATGGTAGGTAGGAGGGTGAGCTGGGTGTTGTGTGACAGACAGAGTTAGGGCTCTACTCATAGAGCACATAGAATTTGTAGCTGGGGCAGGGGCTGTCTGTGAGACTGGGATATAGGGGAGAGAGACAGGGAAACTGACCCTATGGATCTCTACTCCTTTCAGTGCTGTCTTCTCCCTTACATTGGTGTTTCTCCCCTTCTTTCATTGTTCTCTTCCCCCTTTCATTGTTCTCTCCCCCATTTCAGTGTTATTCCCCCTATTTCAGTGGTCTCTCTCCCCCTCATTAAGTGGTCTCTCTCCCCTCTTACATTGGTCTCTCTCCTCTTTCAGTGGTCTCTCTCTCTCCCCAGTCTCTCTCTGCCTCCCCCCTCTGTCTCACTCTCTCTGTCTCCCCCTCTGTATCTCTCTCTCTCCCCCTCTGTCTCTCTCTCTCTCTCTCTCTGTCTCCCCCTCTGTCTTTCTCCCTGTCTCCCCCTCTGTATCTCTCTCTCTCTGTCTCCCCCTCTGTCTCTCTCTCTGCTTCCCCCCCTCAGTCTCTCTTTCTGCCTCCCCCCTCTGTCTCACTCTCTCTGTCTCCCCCTCTGTATCTCTCTCTGTCTCCCCCTCCTCTCTATGTTTCCTCCTCTGTCTCTCTTTCTGTCTCCCCCTCTGTATCTCTCTCTCTCTCTCTCTGTCTCCCGCTCTCTCTCTGTCTCCCCCTCTGGTTTTATCTCTGTCTCCCCCTCTGGCTTTCTTTCCCTCTTTGTCTGTCTTTCTCTATCTCTCTCTTTTTCTCTCCCTCTCCCTCTGTATCTGTCACTCTGTCTCCCTTCTTGTCCCAATGTCTACCTCCAAAATTGCAGTTAGTGGATAATTACAAATAAATATAGTTTTTTTATCATTTGCCAATAAAAAAAAAAAAGGCCCCGGATTTCATATTAAAAATCTGGTCACCTTAGTTTTAACGCTGAAAATGGTCATTTCAGAGTTAAAACAGCAACGCAGCTGTACCGCAAGCCTTTTAGCCTGTAACGCTACGTTAGTCTTGCACACATAAAAATTACGTTTTTTTCATGGGACTTCCATAGTGGAAGTTTTGCGGTGAGGCTAAAATGCTTGCGTTCCAGCCTATACCGACAAGATCCATTTTGCAATCTGAGAGCAGTAGTTATGAGTTTTACGCAAGAAAACTGTTACATAAAACTCATAACTAAAGTGTTATAAAGTACACTAACACCCATCAACTAACTATTAACCCCTAAACTGAGGCCCTCCCGCATCATAAATACTATATTAAAGTATTTACCCCTAATCTGCCGCTCCCGACATAGCCGCCATTAATAACATTTATTAACTCCTATTCCACTGCTCCCCGACATCGTCACCACTATAATAAAGTTATTAACCCCTAAACCGCCGCCCTCCCGCATCGTAAACACTATTTAAATATAATTAACCCCTAATCTGCCGCCCGCCAACATCGCCCCCACTATACTAAAGTTATTAAGCCCTACACCGCCGTCACTATAGTAAACCTATTAACCCCTAAACCACAAGCCCCCTACAATTAAATATACTAAATTAAACTATTAACCCCTAAACCGAAAGCCCCCCACATCGCAATCAACTATTTTAAACTAGTGACCCCTAAACCTAAAGACCCCCTAACTTTATATTAAAATTACAATTTCCCTATCTTAAATTAAATAAAAACTTACCTGTCAAATTAAAAAAACTAAGTTTAAACTAACAATTAAACTAATATAACTATTAAACTAAAATTAAACTAACTACCAATTAAATAAACTATATTAAACATTAAAAAAATCCTAACACTACTATAAAAATTACAAACTAATTACAAAAAATAAAAAATACTAAATTACAAAAAATAACAAACATAAATTACGAAAAATAATAAACGAAATGATCAAAAATAAAACAGAATTACACCTAATCAAAAAGCCCAATAAAAATAAAAAGCCCACCCAAAGTAAAAAAAACACTAGCCTACAATAAACTACCAAAAGCCCTTAAAAGGGCCTTTTGTAGGGCATTGTCCTAAGTTAAACAGCTCTTTTACCTGTAAAAAAAATACAATGACCACCCCAACAGTAAAACCCACCACCCAACCAACCCGCAAAATAAAAAAAACTAACCCTAATCTACCCATTGCCCTGAAAAGGGCATTTAGCTCTTTTGCATTGCCCTGAAAAGGGCATTTAGCTCTTTTACGAAAAGCCAAAACCCTAAACTAAAAAAAAAAAACACCCAAAAAAGTTTTAAAAATCCTAACGCTAACCCCCGAAGATCAACTTATAGTTGTTGAAGTCCTGCTTGAAGGCTCCATCTTCATCTAGGCGGCTCCATCTTCA
This sequence comes from Bombina bombina, assembly GCF_027579735.1. Lineage (NCBI taxonomy): Eukaryota > Metazoa > Chordata > Amphibia > Anura > Bombinatoridae > Bombina > Bombina bombina. The sequence continues at coordinate 41,942,949 of NC_069507.1, read as the reverse complement.
TCCAGGCGGCAGGCAGCTGCATCTTCATCCAGACGGCATCTTCTATCTTCATCCCGGTGGCGTCTTATATCTTCATTCCGGCGGGGCGGATCGGGTCCATCCTGAAGACATCCGGCATGGAGCATCCTCTTCATACGGTCGCCGTATACTGAATCTTCAATGCAAGGTACGAGATTCAAAATGGTGTCCCTTGCATTCCTATTGGCTGTTTTATTTTGTAAATTCAAATCAGCCAATAGGATGAGAGCTACTGAAATTCTATTGGCTATTCAAATCAGTCAATAGAATTTCAGTAGCTCTCATTCTATTGGCTGATTTGAACAGCCAATAGGATTTCAGTAGCTCTCATACTATTGGCTGATTTGGATTTCAAAAATCAAATCAGCCAATAGGAATGCAAGGGACGCCATTTTGAATTGCGTACCTGGCATTGAAGATTCAGTATACGGCGGTGATTGTATGAAAAGGATGCTCCGCGCGAGATGCCTTTAGGATGGATTCGCTTCGCGCCGCCAGGATGAAGATAGAAGATGCCGCCAGGATGAAGATAGGGGCAATGGATAGATTTTTATTTTCAGGGCAATGGATAGATTAGGTTTTTTTAGATTGTTTTTTTTATTTTTGGGGGGGTGGGGTTTTGTAATGTTAGTGGGTCTTTGTAATTTTTTTTCAGGTAAAAGAGCTGTTTAACTTAGGGCAATGCCCTACAAAAGGCCCTTTAAAGGGCTATTGGTAGTTTATTATAGATTAGGTTTTTTATTTTGGGGTGTTTTTTTTAAAAATGGGTATTAGAATAGGAATAATTGTTATTAATTTTGATAATTTGTTTGTTATTTTGTGAAAGGTTTTTTTTTTCGTTTTGGGGTGGGTTTTTCTTTTTAGAATAGACATTTTTTTATTTTTAATGGGCAGCAAAAGAGCTGAATGCCCTTTTAAGGGCAATGCCCATACAAATGCCCTTTTCAGGGCAATGGGTAGATTAGGTTTTACTTTATTTTTATTTTGTGGGTTTGGGGGTGGGGGTTTGTATACTGTTAGGGGGTGCTTGATTTTCTTTTTTGGCAAAAGAGCTGTTAACTTTAGGGCAATGCCCTACAGAAGGCCCTTTTAAGGGCCCACAAAAAGGCAATTTTAAGGGCCCTTGGTAGTTTATTATAGATTAGGGTTTTTTCTTTTGGGGTGTTTTTTTTAAAGGGTATTAGAATAGGAATAATTTTTATTGTTTTGGATAATTTCATTAGTTATTTTTGTAATTTTAGTGTTTTTTATTTTTTATAATGTTAGGTTTTAGTGTAAGGCAGCTTAGGTTTTATTTCACAGGCAAGTTTGTATTTATTTTAACTAGGTAGTTAGTTATTAGTTAATGACTATTTACTAACTAGTCTACCTAGTAAAAATAAACACAAACTTACCTGTGAAATAAAAATAAAACCTAAGCTAGCTACAATATAACTATTAGTTATATTGTAACTAGCTTAGGTTTTATTTCACAGGTAAGTATGTATTTAGTTTTAAATAGGTACTATTTATTAATAATTGTAACTTTAATTTAGCTCTATTTAAATTATGTTAAAGTTAGGGGGTGTTAGGATTAGGGTTACGTTAGGGTTAGGTTTAGGGGTTAATATAGTTTAATTTAGGTTGTTGCGATGTGGGGGGCTGGTGGTTTAGGGGTTAATAGGTTTATTTAGTGGTAGTGATGTGGGAGGCCAGAGGTTTAGGGGTTATTAGCTTTATTTAGTTGCGGCGATGTCGGGGAGCGGTGGAATAGGGGTTAATAGATTTATTATAGTGTGGGCGATATTGGGGTGCAGGGGAATAGGGGTTAATAACTTAAGTATAGTGGCAGCTATATCGGGAGCGGCAGATTAGGGGTTAATAGATTTATTTAGGTGGCGGCAATATCGGGGCGGCAGATTAGGGGTTAATAACATGTAGGTGTCTGCGATGTCAGGGGCAGCAGATTAGGAGTGTTTAGACGTGGGGTTTATATCAGGGTGTTAGGTTTAAACGTTAGTTTTTTTCCCCCATAGACATCAATGGGGCTGTGTTACGGAGCTTTTCATTCCGCGTGCCTTTACATTGTGATCTTATATACATACAGTACCTCACAAAAGTGAGTACACCCTCACATTTTTGTAAATTTTTTATTAAATCTTTTCATGTGACAACACTGAAGAAATGACACTTTCCTACAATGTACAGTGTAAAGCCTGTATAACAGTGTAAATTTGCTGTCCCCTCAAAATAACTCAACACACAGCCATTAATGTCTAAACTGTTGGCAACAAAAGTGAGTACACCCCTAAGTGGAAATGTCCTAATTGGGCCCAATTAGCCATTTTCCCTCCTCGGTGTCATGTGACTCATTAGTGTTAAAAGGTCTCAGGTGTGAATGGGGAGCAGGTGTGTTAAATTTGATGTTATCGCTCTCACACTCTCTCATACTGGTCACTGGAAGTTCAACATGGTACCTCATGGCAAAGAACTCTCTGAGGATCTGAAAAAAAGAATTGTTGCTCTACATAAAGATTGCCTAGGCTATCAGAAGATTGCCAAGACCCTGAAACTGAGCTGCAGCATGGTGGGCAAGACCATACAGCAGTTTCACAGGACAGGTTCCACTCAGAACAGGTCTCGCCATGGTCAACCAAAGAAGTTGAGTGCTGCCAGCATTGCTGCAGAGGTTGAAGGGGTGGGGGGTCAGTCTGTCAGTGCTCAGACCATACAACGCACACTGCATTAAATTGGTCTGCATGGCTGTCGTCCCAGAAGGAAGCCTCTTCTAAAGATGATGCACAAGAAAGCCTGCAAACAGTTTGCTGAAGACAAGCAGACTAAGGACATGTATTACTGGAACCATGTCCTGTGGTCCGATGAGACCAAGATAAACTTATTTGGTTCAGATGGTGTCAATCGTGTGTGGCGGCAACCAGGTGAGGAGTACAAAGACAAGTGTGTCTTGCCTACAGTCAAGCATGGTGGTGGGAGTGTCATGGTCTGGGTCTGCATGAGTGCTGCCGGCACTGGGGAGCTACAGTTCATTGCGGGAACCATGAATGCCAACATGTACTGTGACATACTGAAGCAGAGCATGATCCTCTCCCTTCGGAAACTGGTCAGCAGGGCAGTATTCCAACATAACGACCCCAACACACACCTCCAAGACAACCACTGCCTTGCTAGAGAAGCTGAGGGTAAAGGTAATGGACTGGCCAAGTATGTCTCCAGACCTAAACCCTATTGAGCATCTGTGGGTCATCCTCAAACGGAAGGTGGGGGAGCGCACAGTCTCTAACATCCACCAGCTCCGTGATGTTGTCATGGAGGAGTGGAAGAGGACTCCAGTGGCAACGTGTGAAGCTCTGGTGAACTCCATGCCCAAGAGGGTTAAGACAGTGCTGGAAAATAATGGTAGCCACACAAAATCTTGACACTTTGGGCCCAATTTGGACATTTCCACTTAGGGGTGTACTCACTTTTGTTGCCAACGGTTTAGACATTAATGGCTGTGTGTTGAGTTATTTTGAGGGGACAGCAAATTTACACTGTTATACAGGCTGTACACTTACTAGTTTACATTGTAGCAAAGTGTAATTTCTTCAGTGTTGTCACATGAAAATATATATTAAAATATTTACAAAAATGTGAGGGGTGTACTCACTTTTGTGAGATACTGTATATATTTATGTGTTAATATGTGTTTATACAGTGATATATATTTAAAAATGCTGCCCATTGTTGTGCTACTTTCCCCCTTCGCTGTGGGAGTCTGATGCCGTCTGTGATGGCATCAGAAAGAGGTTTCCATAGGAGCCTATTGAAGCACGCTCTTGTGAGCTCGTGTTCGCATTGCGATTAACTTGTAATACCAGTGCACATTATCTTGCGCTGGTATTAAAAGTGCACGCAAGCTATATTTAGTGCTCCACTTGTAATCTAGCCCTTTGTTTTGTATTTGTGCAGCACCAAAAAATAAGGTTCATCAGAATCTATTGTAAGGAATATTCAGGGAAATTAGTTTCCCCCGAATATTCGTTGGCTGCACTATTTGTTTTAATTTAAACTAAAGAAATATTGAATATTCGTAGAACATTTAAATTTGATTTTGTTAAACAAATGTAAATGTTCCAAAGCTACATGTTAAAAGTTCATTGTAGCTTATACTTACGTTTAGTGCGCTGGAGAGCCATGCTAACCGCTCCTCTTCTTCACAGAGCCCCGGGCACACTAGCAGAAGGCTTAGCATGGTGGCTCCCAGGACCTGTACTAATGGACCTTGTCTTTTAGCGCAGGCCCTGGGAGCCGCCGCGCTATGCCTCCTATTAGCGTGCCCAGGGCTCTGTGAAAAAGAGAGTGGGAAACACGGCTCTCCAGCGCACTAAAGGTAAGTATTTAGTCCCTTAAAGGTAATTTAAAGAAAACAAATTAATACTGATGAATTTTGTCAGTATTTTTTTTGTTTTCTTTCGTTATTTCGTTGGTGAATTCATTCAGATGTTTATCCCGTTAAAACAAAATGAATATACATTTTTCATTACAAATTTGCATTCATAAGAAAACAAATGCACATCACTACAAACTATATAATTGTCCACAATAATGTAAAACAGAATCATGTAGGGTGACTTTACAGAATATCTATATTTAAATTAATATTTCAGAATTAATTTCAACTCATCATAAAATGTGCACACTACAAAGCCTCTATACTATAAGTTTAGTGGAGGAGAGATAATGGGCTGGGACTGTTTTTTCATGGTTTGGGCTAGGTCCCTTAGTTCCAGTGAAGGGTCATCTTTATGCCACAGAATACAAAGACATTTTGGGCAATTGGTGCTTCCAACTTTTTGACAATTTTGGGGAAGACCTTTTTTTGTTCCTGCATTTTCCGCCGGTGCACAAAGCGAAGTACATGAAGACATGGTTTGACAAGTTTGGTGTGGAGGAACTCAAATGGCCTGCCCAGAGCCCTGTCTTAAACTCCATTGCACACCTTTGGAATGAATTGGAATGCCGATTGTGAGCCAGGCCTTCTTGTCCAACATCAGTGACTGACCTCACTAATGCTCTTCTGACTGAATGGATGCAAATTTCCACAGGCACACTGCAAAATCTTGTGGAAAACCATTCTAGAAGAGTGGCATCTATCATAGCTGCAAAGTGTATGTGTGTGTGTGTGTGGGGGGGGGGGGCAACTCCATATTAATGCCCATGGTTTTAGAATGGGATGTACAACAAGCTCATACAGGTGTGATGGGCAGATGCCCACATACTTTTTTGCCATATAGTGTATATGATATATATCTATCAGTAAGAAAATTCTATATACCATGTCCTCAAGCAATATTGTCTACTGAAAGACTTTATAGAAAATGTAAATGATGACACACATGCAAAACATCAACTGCTGTACAAATAAAGGACACTGCTTATTACACCAGTAGAAACTATGGATATACATTGATTGGAACAGCCAATAGAATGTGAGCTCAATCCTATTGGCTGATTGGCTCAGCCAATAGGATTGAAGTTCAATCCTATTAGCTGATTGCATCAGCCAATAGGATTTTTTCAACCTTAATTCTGATTGGCTGATAGATTTCTATCAGCCAATCGGAATCTAAGGGACGCCATCTTGGATGACGTCACTTAAAGAAACCTTCATTTGTCGGGAGTCGTCGTAAGAAGAAGATGCTCCGCCCCGGATGGCTTGAAGATGGACCTGCTCCACGCCGGATGGATGAAGATAGAAGATGCCGTCTGGATGAAGGCTTCTACCCGTCTGGAGGACCACTTCTCCCGGCTTAGATGAAGACTTCTCCCGGCTTCGTTGAGCACTTCTTGCCGCTTCGTTGAGGAGTCCTGGCTTCGTTGACGATGGATGTCCGGTCTTCATAACTGTAAGTGGATCTTCGGGGGTTAGTGTTTTTTTTAAGGGTTTTGTGGATGAGTTTTAGTTTTAGATTAGGGTTTGGGCAGCAATAGAACTAAATGCCCTTTTAAGGACAATGCCCATCCAAATGCCCTTTTCAGGGCAATGGGGAGCTTAGTTTTTTTTTAGTTAGGGTTTTATTTGGGGGGTTGGTTGTGTGGGTGGTGGGTTTTACTGTTGGGGGGTTGTTTGTATTGTTTTTTACAGGCAAAAGAGCTGATTTCTTTGGGGCAATGCCCCGGAAAAGTCCCTTTTAAGGGCTATTGGTAGTTTAGTTTAGGCTAGGGTTTTTTTTTATTTGGGGGGCTTTTTTATTTTGATAGGGCTATTAGATTAGGTGTAATTAGTTTAAATATCTTGTAATTTGTTTTTTATTTTGTGTAATTTAGTGTTTGTTTGTTTTTTTGTAATTTAGGTATTTGTATTTAATTTAGTTAATTGTATTTAATTTAGGTAATTTATTTAATTGTAGTGTAAGGTTAGGTGTTAGTGTAATTCAGGTTAGGTTTTATTTTATAGGTAAATTTGTATTTATTTTAGCTAGGTAGTTAGTAAATAGTTAATAACTATTTAGTAACTATTCTACCTAGTTAAAATAAATACAAACTTTTACAGGTATTTAGTTTTAAATAGGAATTATTTAGTTATTAATAGTATGTTTTCTTTAGATGTATTTTAATTACATTTAAGATAGTGGGTGTTAGGGTTAGGGTTAGACTTAGGTTTAGGGGTTAAGAAATTTAGTATAGTGGCGGCGACGTTGGGTGCAGCAAATTAGGGGTTAATAAATGTAGGTAGGTGGCGGAGATGTTAGGGGCGGCAGATTAGGGGTTAATGATATTTAACTAGTGTTTGCGATGTGGGAGTACGGCGGTTTAGGGGTTAATATGTTTATTATAGTGGCGGCGATGTCCGAAGTGGCAGATATGGGGTTAAGAAGTATAATGTAGGTGTCGGCGATGTCGGGGGCGGCAGATTAGAGGTGTTTAGACTCTGGGTTTATGTTAGGGTGTTAAGTGTAAACATAAATTTAGTTTCCCCATAGGAATAAATGGGGCTACGTTACAGAGCTTTACAGCGCTGGTATTGGAGTGCGGTATGGAGCACAATTTTGCTTTACGCTCAATTCTTGTCTTTTAACGCCGAGTTTATAAAACCTGTAATACCAGCGCTGTAGGTAAGTAAGCGGTGACAATAACATGCAAGTTAGTACCGCACCCCTCATAACGCAAAACTCGTAATCTAGCCGAATGTTTGCGCTAAGCTAATGTTATACAATTCTGCACTATGTTCTGAATTATATAACATTATTTTGTAGGTTTACTGGTCCTTTAAGTGAATCACTTCTTTTATGCAAGAGAAAGGTAATAACCTCAAGAGTGAATCTTTTCACACTAATACTCATCTCAAAACCTTAGCAATTATTTACAGCTGAATACCATATCCAGAGCCATCTGTGCACTTGTTTAAGCTATAATGCATGTAAGGAAACAGCTGAGACCAGATACTAGAGACACTGGGGGAAGGGAACATGAACCACAAGCGTTAGGAAAAATAAATAGCAGAAAATAAATAGAGAGGGGCAGAAATGTAAAAAGTACAGCAAGTGAAGGGTGAGATATGGGACATGGAAGTAAAGATATTTAATCATTCACCAAAAGTTGTAACAAGAATGGCCCATTTTATTGGAGAAAGCTTCAAGAACAATAAATAAAAAAAAGTTAGAATTTTGACTAAAATTACAGTTGCCTATATATATGTATTGCTTATTTGGTTTTGATGTATTCATATTTGGCCAGATTACGAGTGGAGTGCAAACATTTGCACGCAGGTTAAATTGCACTGGTATTAAGAGTTGAAATTAAGCTTGATCGCTTGAGCCTAATTCAAGTTAACGCTCGTCGGGTTAGTGTACATATTTAGAGCTGTGGTTAACTGTTTTTGTGAAACATAAAGTTACACAAAACACATCAAAAATACTCTACAAAGTACAGTTACACTCATAATAACACCAGCTAATAAAAAGTTATTTAAAAATAAAAAGTTATAAGTGCTCAAAGATATGAGGTCCCAGATTTTAGATAAAAAAAGGCAGGCAAAGCACTTTAACATTGAGATATATACATCTCTAAATATGTATATGTATATATATATATATATATATATATATATACATATGTATACATATGTATTTATGTATTTATATGTGTATATGTATTTACAGACATATAACCACATAAATACAGATGTATATATATATATATATATATGTACATTGGAGCCCTTTGCAGTTAAAGAGCCATGATACCCAAATGTTGAAACACTTGAAAGTGATGCAGCAAAGCTGCAAAAAGACTAGAAAATATCACCTGAACATCTTTATGTAAAAAAGAAAGATATTTTACCTTAAAAGTTCCTTTAGAAGCCACCTCCCATTGTAAAGAACTTCTAAGCAGCAAATCAGTATGTCTGTCCCAGGACAGGCAAAGGAGCGAGCTTTGTGCACACTCATCTTATTTCCCTATTCAGTTTAAGGAAGTTTACTAGTCAAATCTCATGAGATCACAGTACAAGAGTTCATGACCTCAGCACTGCTGATGCTGATTGGCTGCTGTTCATTTCTTCATTTTTTATTTTTTTTGTTACCTGCAGCTGGGAGCAGCTGAGTATAACTTTTTACACAGAACTTACTCTGCTGAGCTGAGGAGATTGTGAGGTAAAATATCTTCCTTTTTTACATAGAGATGCTCAGGTGATATTTTCCTGTCAGCTTTTTACAGTTATACTGCATCAGTTTCAAGTGATTTAGCATATGAGTATTATGTCCCTTTAAGTAAATAAAAACATGTAAAATCATATTTATGCAATATTCATTGTTAATAAAGTGTTTTACTGTAAATATTTCCCATTCCAATGTTCTGCACATAGCAGAATATTTTCTAAGTATTTTTAAATAGAGATTCCTATATATATCTGTATATATCTATACCTATATATAATCAAATTTTTATCTAGGTATAGATATATATTGTACCAAAATACCATCAGATATATATAGAAATATGTATTTAAAATAAATAGACCATATTCTTTGAAGTGAAGAACATTGGAATGTGAAATATTCATATTTTCATGTTGGGATAGCGCACATGAGAACATGAGTTTGGGTTAGTTAGCATGCGAGTAGGGTGTTAGGGTTTTTGCTCCTTTGACTTCTATGGGGGAATAGGTTATCAATATGTTTAGGAGGAAAGGAGGATTTAAGGGCTTGGTGACCCTAATGTTGAATTAAACATTATATGAAATAGAAATATAGATTTAAAAATCCAACACTTTTTTTTAACATTTATGCTCAAGTAGACAAAACAATACAAAAAATTCTAGTGGAGACTATGGCCTCTAGTTATCATGGTCTGGCGGACCTGATCCGACACTGTGGATCAGGTCCGCCAGACCTCACTGAATACGGCGAGCAATACGCTCGCCATATTCAGCATTGCACCAGCAGCTCACAAGAGCTGCTGGTGCAACGCCGCCCCCTGCAGACTCGCGGCCAATCGGCCGCCAGCAGGGGGGTGTCAATCTACCCGATCGTACTCAATCGGGTTGATTTGCGGCGATGTGTGTCCGCCTGCTCTGAGCAGGAAGACAGGTTATGGAGCAGCGGTCTTTGTGACTGCTGCTTCATAACACGGGGCATCAAGCTCCATACGAAGCTTGATAAATATGCCCCTATAGATGTGTGGGCATATCAATTCCACTACAAATCTTTATTTCATTTAGTTCTTCCACCAAATATTTAAAAACAAAACACACAGTTTAAAAAGGGCCATAGGGCTAGTTGTATACACACGAGTCTATATCTATATATAGTATAGGGATTTATATTTTATTATCCACTCTTGATTTCTGTATTTATCGAATAGAAAATTATTATGATTGACCTATACTATTATCATATATAATTGTCATGTACGAGTGCTCCTAAGCAATGCTGCATGTACGTATATTGGGTAATATGGGGCGATTTAATAGAATAAATAGTCACTAGATATTCAGCAGCCTAGTGTTTCAAATTACATGATTTCCCATGTCCTTAGTAATCTCCATCTATTGGTAAGGGGACAATCAATCTGTATGTTGTACACATACTGCTTTATAGTTAGAGTGTGAACAATTATCACCTTTGGTTAGGTCTTAGAGATATAAGTCCATACAATCTATAAAATCTCAGCTTATTCAGTGAATAACACTGTGGGGCCTATCTATCAAGTTCCATACGGAGCTTGAGGGCCCGTGTTTCCAGTGAGTCTTCAGACTCGCCAGAAACACCAGTTATGAAGCAGCGGTCTAAAGACCGCTGCTCCATAACCCTGTCCACCTGCTCTGATGAATCGGGTTGATTGACCTTGCGAGGTCAATCCGATTGGCTGATTGGATTAGCCAGTCGGATTGAACTTCAATCCGATTGGCTGATTGAATCAGCCAATCGGATTTTTCCTACCTTAATTCTGATTGGCTGATAGAATCCTATCAGCCAATCGGAATTTGAGGGACCCATATTGGATGACGTCCCTTAAAGGTACCTTCATTCGGTGTTAGGACGTCGTTGGAGGAAGATGGATGGGAGATGGCTCCGTTCCGCTCCGGATGATTGAAGATAGAAGACGCCGCTTGGATGAAGACTTCTATCGGATGGAGGACCTCTTCTGCCCCGCTTGGATGAGAAGTTCGGCCCGGCTGGGTGAAGACGGCTCAAGGTAGGGTGATATTCAGGGGGTTAGTGTTAGGTTTTTTTAAGGGGGGTTTGGGTGGGTTAGAGTAGGGGTATGTGGGTGGTGGGTTTTAATGTTGGGGGGGTTGTATTTTTTTTACAGGTAAAAGAGCTGATTACTTTGGGGCAATGCCCAGCAAAAAGCCCTTTTAAATGGCTGGTAAAAGAGCTGATTACTTTGTAATTTAGTATAGGGTAGGGAATTTTATTATTTTGGGGGGCTTTTTTATTTTATTATGGGGCTTAGATTAGGTGTAATTAGTTTAAACTTCTTGTAAAAAAAAAATATTTTCTGTAATTTAGTGGGGGGGTTTTTGTACTATAGTTTAGTTTATTTAATTGTATTTAATTTTAGGTAATTTTAGTTAATTAATTTAATTAATTTAATGATAGTGTAGTGTTAGGTGTAATTGTAACTTAGGTTAGGATTTATTTTACAGGTAATTTTGTCTTTATTTTAGCTAGGTAGTTATTAAATAGTTAATAACTATTTAATAACTATTGTACCTATTTAAAATAAATACAAACTTGCCTGTAAAATAAAAATAAATCCTAAAATAGCTACAATATAATTATTACAATATAATTATTAGTTATATTGTAGCTATCTTAGGGTTTATTTTACAGGTAAGTATTTAGTTTTAAATAGGAATAATTTAGTTAATAATAGTAATATGTATTTAGATTTATTAAAAAAATATTCAAGTTAGGGGGGTGTTAGTGTTAGACTTATGTTTAGGGGTTAATAAGTTTAATATAGGTGGCGGCGGGGTCCGGGAGCGGCGGTTTAGGGGTTAAACAATTTATGTAGTTGCGGTGGGGTCCGGGATCCGCAGGATAGGGGTTAATAACTTTATGTAGGTGGCGGCAGTATAGGGGGTGGCAGATTAGGGGTTAATAGGTATAATGTAGGTGATGGTGGTGTAGGGGGTGGGAAATTAGGTGGTTAATAAGTATAATGTAGGTGGCGGCGGGGTCCAGGAGCGGCGGTTTAGGGGTTAATAAGTATAATGTAGGTGGCGGCGGTGTAGGGGGCAGATTAGGGGTGTTTAGACTCGGGGTACATGTTAGGGTGTTAGGTGCAGACATCTCCCATAGAAATCAATGGGATATCGGGCAGCAGCGAACATGAGCTCTCGCTGCTGTCAGACTCCCATTGATTCCTATGGGATCCGCCACCTCCAGGGCGGCGGATTGAAAACCAGGTACGCTGGGCCGGAAAAGTGCCAAACGTACCTACTAGTTCTTTGATAACTAGCAAAAGTAGTCAGATTGTGCCGAACTTGCGTTCAGAACATCGGGAGTGACGTAAAAATCGATCTGTGTCGGACTGAGTCCGGCGGATCGTAGCTTACGTCACTAGATTCTACTTTTGCCGGGCTGTAGGGCTTCATAACTACAGCAAATCAGCCATGCCACAAATACGCTGCGGAATTCCAGCATATTTGCGGTTGACGGCTTGATAACTAGAGGCCTCAGTGTTTACTATGTTGGCTTGTACACCATTTTCAGTAAAGACCATTAAAATAAAATAAAAATTAGAAATATAAAACAATTAAAGTGAATTTAGAGCATTTTTGACACCTTTCTTTGGAAAAAAAATATTGTCCATGATCTGTATTAAAAATGATACAGTATAACTCAGAAACTAAAACTACTAGAGCTGATTTGAAATCATCATTCCAACACACCTAGTAGAGGTTCACCATAAAAGGTCCTATATTTCTATGTTTAGGGGCCGATTTATCATGTGTCCGGTGGACATGATCCGCTGTAGCGATCATGTCCGCCAGACATCAATAAATGCCAAAAGCATACGATGTCTGTATTTATCATTGCACAAGTAGTTCTGGTTGTTCTGGTCTACTTAAATACACTTTTGAAACAGCTATAACTTTTACTAGAACCATTTTTGCTAATGCATGTATATTACAAAAATGCTTACATTCAAAACTGAAATGTATCCATGTGGATTCCAATTTTGGCTGGAATGTCCCTTTAACTCTCATGAGATTTCATAGTAAACTTCCTTAAACTGAATAGGGAAATAATATGAGTGTGCATGAGGCTCGCTCCGTTGCCTGTCCCAGGACAGACATACTGATTTGCTTTACAATGGGGTGTGAATACTTAGGACATTTTGAGGTAAAATATATTTCCTTTTTACATAGAGTTGTTCAGGTGATATTTTCTAGTCAGCTTTTTACAGCTATGCTGCATCACTTTCAAGTGTTTCAACATTTGGGTATCATGGCCCTTTAACTCCTGTTTCCGGGAAGCCTGAAGGTTTGCACAGAAACAGATGTATTTGGTTCCATTCGGGATATGATAAATCGGCCCCTTATATTTTATTTTCTATATTGACCGGAACCTTAAAAATACTGGACATACCAGTAAAATTCAAGATGAGTATTTTTTTTTTACCACTCTTGGGGCTATATGCTCTTCAACAATGGATACCAAGAGAATGAAGTTAGTTTAATAACAGAAGTAAATTGTAAAGTCCCTAAGAATTGCATGTTGTCTGACCCATGAAAGTTTACTATTGTCCCTTTAATTAGCCTAATGTCAAATGTATTAATTATTATTTAACAACAAAATGTATTTCCTAGTGTAAAACCTACTAAGCTTTAGATATACTCATATGCATGTAATATAGCCATGGGTTTACATTACTGATCCAGCTGCTACATGTTGGTGTGCAAACAAAGCACTTCATATGACTCAGTATGAAAATAAGCATAAGAATCTGTCTATTCATTTCCAAACAGAAGTAAGTTAGCAGCAGGCTTTTACTTCCTTGTGTTGTGCAATGTCTAATAGCATACAGTATATTACCCCCATCAGCACAATGTTATTATGCAAGTTTAGTGTAAACTCAGGATCCTTATTGTATTTAACAGTATATTAATGTTTAAATATGACTCATATTTCCCCTTCATTTTCTTATCTATGATAGTTTCTTTCCATTGGGACAAACCTCTTCAAGTCCATGTTACTAAAGGACACTTTTATTGTTGGTGTCAGTCTCATTAATAGTCCATGTTCTTTGTAGAGTAAAATATATACCCTGCATGAAACATTCACCTAAACTCAGTAAAACACACATGATATTGATATATGCAGCACAAATATACTGCTCAACAATCTTTCTCATTCACTGTGAAAACAAATATATATGGTAAAAGTAAATGGTTTTCTTAAAGGGACACTAAACCCAAATTTTTTTCTTTCATGATTCAGATTTAAGCAACTTTCTAATTTACTCCTATTATCATTTTTTTTTTCATTCTCTTGCTATCTTTATTTAAAAAGCAGGATTGTAAAGTTTAGGAGCCGCACCATTTTTGGTTCAGAATCTGGGTTAGGCTTCCTTATTGGTGGGGAAATGTAGCTACCAATAAACAAGCTCGATCCAGGGTGCTGAACCTAAAATGGACCAGCTCCTAAGCTTTACATTCCTGCTTTTTAAATTGATAATAGGAGTAAATTCGAAAGTTGCTTAAAATTGCATGCTCTATCTAAATCATGAAAGAAAATATTTGGGTTTAGTATCACTTTAAGAGCTCTATATGATGTTCATTATTCCTATTTAAATTTGTAAATCCTTCAATAAAACAAGGATATGTGTGTGAAAGGAGATACAAGGTTATCATTAAAGGGCTAGGATGTTGTTATTCTATAGAGTATTGTCAAAAAAGGTTTACAATCCCTCCACTCTCTGTTGCGTACACTTCTGATAGGCACCCCACTTAACAAGATTGCATAATCCTCAGTATAGTGTTTAGCTGTACCTGACAGCTGAGGATATATCACACAGAATGTAAGAAAATAGACAGTTTAAAAGGTTGCATCGCTTGAACAGCTGGAGAGAGGCCCCTCTGAGGTAAGGTGCAGGGTTTTAATTTTCAAAAAATCTGCACAGGGTCAGCAGTTTATCATTTATAGCTTCTGCAGGATGTGAACTGTTTCTTCATTCTGTTTATAAGACTAGAGATCAGAATCAGTATTCTTTTCTGGAAATCATACCTAGGTAGTCTCAGGAACAGCAATGGTAGCTACACATATGTATGCCTCTTGTCATTGCATCACCAGATGTGTTCAGCTAGCTCCCAGAGGTGCTTACTGCAACCTTATATAAATGAACTGTACCTTTGCACATGACTATGTGTTTAATCCCTACAAAGTGAAAGCAAAAGTGCAGAAATTAAATGCTTTAATACATTATAACATTTTCTATTCACACGTTAGTGCCCCTTTAAGGAGAAATCAGAAGATGAGAGAAAGCTGTCTAACAAATGCTTTAGAATTCCAATGAGGCATTTTTTAAAACAAATTCTTATAATGCACATTACTATCTTGAATGTTTATTGAACATTTACACAGAAAAAGAGATTTTGATGGCATATAAGAACCATAGGCCCAACAATTCTGTCCAAAATTTCCTAAAAGTGTAAACTTATTTAGGGCCAGAAGATGAGTGGCTCCTTACGTGCAGTTACGGCAGTTATTAGTTTGTAGGGTAGCGTTATGCTTATCCCAGGCAGTAATTAGTTGGTATGCTAGCTTTTTGCTTATCCGGGGCAGCAATTAGTCAGTATGCTAGCTTTATGCTTATCCCAGGCAGTTATTAGTTGGTAGGGTAGCGTTATGCTTATCCCAAGCAGTAATTAATTGGTATGCTAGCTATTTGCTTATCCCAGGCAGTAATTAGTCGGTATGCTAGCTTTATTCTTATCATAGGCAGTTATTAGTCAGTATGCTAGCTTTATGCTTATCCCAGGCAGTAATTAGTTGGTATGCTAGCTTTTTGCTTATCCCAGGCAGCTATTAGTTGATATGCTAGCTTTATGCTTATCCCAGGCAGTTATTAGTCGGTATGCTAGCTTTATGCTTATCCCAGGCAGTAATTAGTTGGTATGCTAGCTTTATGCTTATCCCATGCAGTTATTAGTTGGTATGCTAGCTTTATGCTTATCCCAGGCAGTAATTAGTTGGAAGGGTAGCGTTATGCTTATCCCAGGCAGTAATTAGTTGGTATGCTAGCTTTATGCTTGTCCCAGGCAGTAATTAGTTGGTATGCTAGCTGTATGCTTGTCCCAGGCAGTAATTAGTTGGTATACTAGCTTTATGCTTGTCCCAGGCAGTAATTAGTTGGTATGCTAGCTTTGTGCTTGTCCCAGGCAGTAATTAGTTGGTATGCTAGCTTTGTGCTTGTCCCAGGCAGTAATTAGTTGGTAGGGTAGCTGTATGCTTGTCCCAGGCAGTAATTAGTTGGTATGCTAGGTTTATGCTTGTCCCAGACAGTAATTTGTTGGTATGTTAGCTTTATGCTTGTCCCAGGCAGTAATTAGTTGGTATGCTAGCTGTATGCTTGTCACAGGCAGTAATTAGTTGGTATTTTAGCTTTATTGTCATCCCAAGCAGTAATTACTTAGTATGCTAGCTTTATGCTTGTCCCAGGCAGTAATTACTTGGTATGCTATATTTATGCTTGCTCCAGGCAGTAATTAGTTGGTATGCTAGCTTTATGCTTATCCAAGGCAGTTATTAGTCGGTATGCTAGCTTTATGCTTATCGCAGGCAGTAATTAGTTGGTATGCTAGCTTTATGCTTATCCCAGGCAGTAATTAGTTGGTATGCTAGCTTTATGCTTATCCCATGCAGTTATTAGTTGGTATGCTAGCTTTATGCTTATCCCAGGCAGTAATTAGTTGGCAGGGTAGCGTTATGCTTATCCCAGGCAGTAATTAGTTGGTACGCTAGCTTTATGCTTGTCCCAGGCAGTAATTAGTTGGTATGCTAGCTGTATGCTTGTCCCAGGCAGTAATTAGTTGGTATACTAGCTTTATGCTTGTCCCAGGGAGTAATTAGTTGGCATGCAAGCTTTATGCTTGTCCCAGGCAGTAATTAGTTGGTATGCTAGCTTTATGCTTGACCCAGGCAGTAATTAGTTGGTATGCTAGCTTTGTGCTTGTCCCAGGCAGTAATTAGTTGGTAGAGTAGCTGTATGCTTGTCCCAGGCAGTAATTAGTTGGTATGCTAGGTTTATGCTTGTCCCAGGCAGTAATTTGTTGGTATGTTAGCTTTATGCTTGTCCCAGGCAGTAATTAGTTGGTATGCTAGATGTATGCTTGTCACAGGCAGTAATTAGTTGGTATTTTAGCTTTATTGTCATCCCAAGCAGTAATTACTTAGTATGCTAGCTTTATGCTTGTCCCAGGCAGTAATTACTTGGTATGCTATCTTTATGCTTGCCCCAGGCAGTAATTAGTTGGTATACTCGCTTTATTTTTATCCCAGGCAGTAATTACTTGGCATTCTAGCTTTATGCTTGTCCCGGGCAGTAATTAGTTGGTATGTTGGCTTTATTGTTATCCCAAGCAGTAATTACTTGGCATGCTAGCTTTATTGTTATCATAGGCAGTAATTAGTTGGTATACTTGCTTTATTGTTATCCCAGGCAGTAATTAGTCGTATGCTAGCTTTATTGCTATCCCAGGTAGTAATTAGTTGCTATGCTAGCTTTATTGTTCTCCCAGGCAGTAATTAGTCGGTATGCTAGATGTATTGCTATCCCAGGCAGTAATTGGTTGCTATGCTAGCTTTATTGTTATACCAGGCAGTAATTAGTTGCTATGCTAGCTTTATTGTTATCCCAGGCAGTAATTAGTTGGTATGCTAGCTTTATTGTTATCCCAGGCAGTAATTAATTGGTATGTACGCGTTATGCTTGTCCCAGGCAGTAATTAGTTGGTATACTAGATTTATTGTTATCCCAGGCAGTAATTAGTTGGTATGCTAGCTTCATTGTTATCCCAGGCAGTTATTAGTTGGTATGCTAGCTTTATGCTTGTCATAGGCAGTTATTAGTTGGTATGCTAGCTTTATGCTTGTCCCAGGCAGTTATTAGATGGTACAGTAGTGGATATATAGGAGCGCCAAAGGCTAAGGTATAATACAGGTATCTGTGCTATGGAAGACCATTAATTTGCTAATTGGTACTGTACCAATAACAAAGGAAATCTTATAAGAGTTAGAAACAATTATTATTATAATGCTTACAGTAGAATTAATTTTACCATTAAAAACACGTCTAAAATTGCACAAAATACAATCAAGAAATAGAACTTTAAAAAATGGAAACAACCTAAAAAATAGAAAGATTTCGGTCAATTAAAACTTGTAATGAACGGTTACACAGTCAGATTATCTCATCTGATATGGCTAATATGTCAAGAGTGGGGGGAACTCCACCACTTGTTCATACATATTTAATTATAACATCAACACCATAAATAAATCTTAGTGAGTAGATATCAATGTGGGCGTGTGCCACAGAAAACGGGTACCACAAAATAGATAAAAAAAATAAAAATAAAAACCTATGTCCAAATACAGTTCTATTCTGTTCGGAACAGTAATTAGAAAAAACCTTTGTGTAAAAATAATAATAATAGTAAATTCCTCTAAGGTGACAGATTAATAACTCACAATGTGAACAAATAACACGCAATGTGTACAAATAGATAACACACAATGTGTGAAAATATAAATGCAATTGGATCAATACCGGTATGTCCAAGGGATGTGAAAAAATGCCAAAATTGCAGTGCCAAAAGTGTTAATAGTGATAATGTTTCCACAAAACAAGAAAAAGAAAAAAGAAAAAAAACAATGGGACCAATAATCGATATATAAACAAATGTTACAAAAAATGAATGTGAAAATAAGAATATAAAAATATATATACAACAATATATTAACCAGATGAGACTAGCTGGCCCTATGTAATTACTGTTACAATAGGGCTGGATTGCCCAGTGAGTGTAAAATATTGTTAAATATTGTTAAGAACAAGAGATATTGTTATGAACAAGAAATAAACAACCTAATAATCATAAAACATGTAAGAGTCACAGTCTTTGATTGGATTGTTCAATCCCATTTTTTTAAATCCTTATAAATATCCAGTTAAAACAAAAATCCTAGGGGATGTGTCCTGATCCAGTATCCTAGTCAGTTTGAAGACATGGACCTGAAATCAAAGAGAAAAGTATACTCAACAAAAAGGGCCTATGGAGTATAGCTTATTGGTAAATCAACTTACCCCAAATGCCAATGTCCTGGTAGTATATGAAGCCTCACAAATCTTTATTAAAAGTAGTCTACGCGTTTCGGCCCAGCATAAGGGCCTTTTTCAAGACAAAATGAGGCTCTGATAAAACTAACCTTTTATACCTGAAGATGTGGGTGTTTCTATGTGAAAGGGCGCCAAATTGATTCAGATGGAGTAAGATTCCCGCCACTAACTTACCGCGCTGCTATTTTGCAAACCGGATGTCCGCTAGTTCCGTTAGTCCCGGTTATTGCGGGGCCATTTTGAATGAGGGCAAATGGTGAGGATCTATTGGGGAATATAACTTCCATAAATACTTTAAATACATAGGATCTGATATTGGCGTTACTAACAATTTATTTATCTATATCGTTTTTGGGGTATATCTATATCATCAATTTTATAAATGTCAACTTGTTTGGGTAATTTGGTGTTGCGACTAGATTTTAGGCTCATATACTCCAGGATTAACATATTAGGACTTTCATATTAAACAATATGCCAAACTAAAGTCATAAACCAATATGAATGTGTTAGTTAAACATTTCCACAATATTTGGAATATTCCAAATATGACCTCTAATCATTCCTCCTAGAATACTTAATCAATTTCTCAAGAGAATGTTAAAAATAAGAAAGAAAAAAATGCATATATATATATAAAAAATGCATATATAAAAATATATATATGAAAATATATTGAATGGATTTTCAAGGTCGGGATATTTTTATCTTTATCTGATACATCCCCTTAATATATTATCATCTAACCACCATATTATCTAAAATTCATTTATAAAAACAACCATCTAACTACCGTAATATCGAATGAATATATAAAAGATACTAAGTGGATTTTCACAGATCGGGATATCCTTGTCTGATACATTCCCTTATTGTGTTCACAACCACCTAACCACCAAAATATCAATGATTGTTCTACGATATAATGGGGGACAATATTTAAAAGACTATTTTTCTATAATTCTAATTAACAAAGCTCTGAGGTGGCAACATGAGTTGTGGTATACCTAATGGGCCTAGATGGTCCTGGGGAGTGGGAGGTTAAAGGAGTATTTTACCAGTTAAAGTGCAAGATGTTCAAGTAGCATTTCATTGTTCCCCCAAAGGTTTCCTTGATACTATTGCTAGTTAAATAAATGCACAATTTCAAAGTTGGCATTGAGTCCTCTAGGACTATCTATCTGGACAAGGATGAGAATATGCCCCAATCCCAGAGGACGTTCATATTGGATGGGATAGACTACATCCTTAAAAACAACTACTTTTGTTGGGATGGGGTCTTCTACCGTCAGGTATGTGGGACTGCCATGGGGACCAGGTTCGCGCCTATTTATGCCAATCTTTACATGGGCAGATGGGAAACCATCTTTTGGGAATCCTGCCCAGCAGGCGCGGACCTGGTCCTATACAAAAGATATATAGACGACCTTCTAATTATTTGGAAAGGAAGTCCTTGAACATACATTAGAAGTAATGAATATGAACCAATCCACTCTGAAGTTTACCAATACCATCAGCAAACACCACATTGTCTTTCTAGATCTTGACATCCGAGTAGAAAATGGAAGGATTGAAACTTCGACTTATTTCCACCAATCAAGTTGTCACCACAAAAAGTGGATCTCGAATATCCCCAAGGGACAACTTATGAGGATCAAGAAAAACTGTTCAAACGAAGAATTGTGGATGAAACAATCCCAAACACTTAAGAATAGATTCCTAGAAAGGGGCTATAATGAATCCCATATAGATAAGACCATCATGGAAGTTAACAACATAAAAAGAGAAACCTTCTTAACATACAAAACTAAACAGAATAGAGAAACCTCTGAGAGCCTTTCATAACCAAATACAGTGAGAGAAAGAAAACAATTGAGGATATAATAAAGCGACACTGGCACCTACTCAAGGATGATGATGTTATAGGTGAACATCTAACTGAACGGCCAAGTTTTATCTATAGGAAGGCAAACAACTTAAAGTCAATCTTAGCTCCTAGTGTCCCAAAAAAACAAGTCACCCATGAACTCCATAGGGGTTTTAGGTAAGAAGCTATTTGGCTTTTATCCATGCCACTCATGTAAGGCGTGCAAACATGGGATAAGAAACAACTCCTTCAAGTCCAAAGTCACCAATGAGTTATTTGACTTCAAACAAACCCTAAGATGCACGGATCACTTTGTGGTATATTTGATTGAATGCAGCTGTGGCCTGCAGTATGTTGGCAAAACGACCAGGAAGTTGAGAGACATCTATTGCAGATCAAATGGGGAAAAGTGGATCTGCCTCTCTATAAACACTTTAAAGAAGTTCATGGAGGAAGCGACAAAAGTTTCAGATATATGGGAATATGCAAATTGAGCAAAGATTGGAGGGGTGGAAATATGGAATCCAGAATGTTGAAGATAGAATCCAAATGGATCTTCAACCTAGACTGTATCTATCCTAGAGGACTCAATGCCAATTTTGAAATTGTGCATTTATTTAACTAGCAATAGTATCAAGGAACCCTTTGGGGGAACAATGAAATGCTACTTGAACATCTTGCACTTTAGCTGGTAAAATACCCCATTAACCTCCCACTCCCCGGGACCATCTAGGCCCATTAGGTATACCACAACTCATGTTGCCACCTCAGAGCTTTGTTAATGAGAATTTTTTTTAAAATAGTCTTTTAAATATTGTCCCCCATTATATCGTAGAACAATCATTGATATTTTGGTGGTTAGGTGGTTGTGAACACAATAAGGGAATGTATCAGGCAAGGATATCCCGATCTGTGAAAATCCACTTAGTATCTTTTATATATACATTCGATATTACGGTAGTTAGATGGTTGTTTTTATAAATGAATTTTAGATAATATGGTGGTTAGATGATAATACATTAAGGGGATGTATCAGATAAAGATAAAAATATCCCGACCTTGAAAATCCATTCAATATATTTTCATATATATATTTTTATATATGCATTTTTTATATACAGGTGGCCCTCGTTTTACAACGGTTCAATTTACACCGTTTCAGAATAACAGCCTTTTTTTCCAGTCATGTGACTGCTATTGAAAAGCATTGGAAAGCAGTGCATTTATTAAAATAGCCAGTAGGTGGAGCTGTCCGCTTGTGTTGCAGCAAAGCCAAGCAAGCTGAAATTAATCAGTTTAACCAGAGCTGAGCTATCCAGCAGATTTCAAAGGAATAAGATCTTCCTGTCTATAAATCAGTCCAGATTGGAATGCATATAAAGAACTGTTTGCAGTAAAATGCAAGTGAAGTCTGTGTTGTGTGATTATTTTATTAGGTTTATAATGCTGTTTAGCAAATGTTTTTGTTCATTTAACTTAGTTTAATTATATATTATGTGTTGTGTGATTATGTTATTAGGTTTATAATGCTGTTTAGCATTTAAAGTCTTAATTTCAAAGCTTTAAATATAATGTATTATGTGTTACTTATGACAATTTTGAGAGGGGCCTGGAACCTATCTCCCTCACTTCCCATTGACTTACATTATAAACTGGGTTTCAATTTACAACGGTTTCGATTTACAATCATTCCTTCTGGAACCTAACCCCGGCGTAAACTGAGGGCTACCTGTATATGCATTTTTTTCTTTCTTATTTTTAACATTCTCTTGAGAAATTGATTAAGTATTCTAGGAGGAATGATTAGAGGTCCTATTTGGAATATTCCAAATATTGTGGAAATGTTTAACTAACACATTCATATTGGTTTATGACTTTAGTTTGGCATATTGTTTAATATGAAAGTCCTAATATGTTAATCCTGGAGTATATGAGCCTAAAATCTAGTCGCAACACCAAATTACCCAAACAAGTGGACAATTATAAAATTGATGATATAGATATACCCCAAAAACGATATAGATAAATAAATTGTTAGTAACGCCAATATCAGATCCTATGTATTTAAAGTATTTATGGAAGTTACATTCCCCAATAGATCCTCACCATTTGCCCTCATTCAAAATGGCCAAGCAATAACCGGGACTAACGGAACCATAAGTGGCTCCGGAAAAAACGGAAATTACGCAACCGGAAGTCACTAACAAGCAGACATCCGGTTTGCAAAATAGCAGCACGGTAAGTTAGTGGCGGGAATCTTACTCCATCTGAATCAATTTGGCGCCCTTTCACATAGAAACACCCACATCTTCCGGTATAAAAGGTTAGTTTTATCAGAGCCTCATTTTGTCTTGAAAAAGGCCCTTATGCTGGGCCGAAACGCGTAGACTACTTTTAATAAAGATTTGTGAGGCTTCATATACTACCAGGACATCGGCCTTTGGGGTAAGTTGATTTACCAATAAGCTATACTCCATAGGCACTTTTTGTTGAGTATACTTTTCTCTTTGATTTCAGGTCCATGTCTTCAAACTGACTAGGATACTGGATCAGGAAACATCCCCTAGGATTTTTGTTTTAACTGGAAATTTATAAGGACTTAACAAATTGGGATTGAACAATCCAATCAAAGACTGTTACTCTTACATGTTATATGATTATTAGGTTGTTTATTTCTTGTTCATAACAATATCTCTTGTTCTTAACAATATTTAACAATATTTTACACTCACTGGGCAATCCAGCCCTATTGTAACAGTAATTACATAGGGCCAGCTAGTCTCATCTTGTTAATACATCGTTGTATATATATTTTTATATTCTTATTTTCACATTCATTTTTTGTAACATTTGTTTATATATCGATTATTGGTCCCATTGTTTTCTTTCTTTTTCCTTTTCCTTGTTTTGTGGAAACATTATCACTATTAACACTTTTGGCACTGCAATTTTGGCATTTTTTCACATCCCTTGGACATACCGGTATTGATCCAATTGCATTTATATTTTCACACATTGTGTGTTATCTATTTTTACACATTGTGTGTTATTTGTTCACATTGTGAGTTATTAATCTGTCACCTTAGAGGAATTTACTATTATTATTATTTTTACACAAAGGTTTTTTCCAATTACTGTTCCGAACAGAATAGAACTGTATTTGGACATAGGCTTTTATTTTTATTTCTATTTTGTGGTACCCGTTTTCTGTGGCACACGCCCACATTGATATCTACTCACTAAGATTTATTTATGGTGTTGATGTTATAATTAAATATATATGAACAAGTGGTGGAGTTTCTCCCACTCTTGACATATTAGATGAGATAATCTGACTGTGTAACCATTCATTACAAGTTTTAATTGACCGAAATCTTTCTATTTTTTAGGTTGTTTCCATTTTTTTTAAAGTTCTATTTTTTTATTGTATTTTGTGCAATTTTAGACGTTGTGTTTTTAATGGTAAAATTAATTCTACTATAAGCATTGTAATAAATTGTTTCTAACTCTTATAAGATTTCCTTTGTTATTGGTAGAGTACCAATTAGCAAATTGAATGGTCTTCCATAGCACAGATACCTGTATTATACCTTAGCCTTTGTAGCTCCTATATATCCACTACTGCATGTTCTTA
Source organism: Bombina bombina (assembly GCF_027579735.1). Classification (NCBI taxonomy): domain Eukaryota; kingdom Metazoa; phylum Chordata; class Amphibia; order Anura; family Bombinatoridae; genus Bombina; species Bombina bombina. The sequence goes on along the minus strand of NC_069507.1, from coordinate 41,918,596 downwards.
CTAGACCTACTAGGGGGTCTTCCTTATAGTGTAGCAGGTATATTGTCCTAGGCGCTAATTGCTTCTCCCCCTTTTTAGTTATTAGATGGTATGCTAGCTTTATGCTTGTCCCAGGCAGTAATGTGTTGGTATACTAGCGTTATGCTTGTCCCAGGCAGAATTTAGTTGGTATACTAGCTTTATGTTTGTCCCAGGCAGTTATTAGTTGGTATACTAGCTTTAGGTTCGTTCCAGGCAGTAATTAGTTAGTATACTAGCTTTATTGTTATCCCAGGCAGTTATTAGTTGGTATGCTAGCTTTATTGTTATACCAGGCAGTAATTAGTTGGTATGCTAGCTTTATTGTTATCCCAGGCAGTAATTAGTTGGTATGCTAGCTTTATTGTTATCCCAGGCAGTAATTAATAGGTATGTACGCTTTATGCTTGTCCCAGGCAGTAATTAGTTAGTATACTAGAGTTATTGTTATCCCAGGCAGTAATTAGTTGGTATGCTAGCTTCATTGTTATCCCAGGCAGTTATTAGTTGGCATCCTAGCTTTATGCTTGTCACAGGCAGTTATTAGTTGGTATGCTAGCTTTATGCTTGTCCCAGGCAGTTATTAGATGGTATGCTAGCTTTATGCTTGTCCCAGGCAGTAATTTGTTGGTATTCTAGCGTTATGCTTGTCCCAGGCAGAATTTAGTTGGTATACTAGCTTTATTGTTATCCCAGGCAGTTATTAGTTGGTATGCTAGCTATATTGTTATCCCAGGCAGTGATTAGTTGGTATGCTAGCTTTATTGTTATCCCAGGCAGTTATTTATTATTATTATTATCAGGTATTTGTAAAGTGCCAACAGATTCCGCAGCGCTATTAGTTGGTATGCTAGCTTTATGCGTGTCCCAGGCAGTAATTAGTTGGTATACTAGCTTTATTGTTATCCCAGGCATTATTTAGTTGGTAAACTAGCTTTATTGTTATCCCAGGCAGTAATTACTTGGTATACTAGCTTTATGCTTGTCCCAAGCAGTAATAACTTGGTATACTAGCTTTATTGTTATCCCTGGGAGTAATTACTTGGTATACTAGATTTTGCTTGTCCTTTTAACATATTCCTGTTTGTTTAGATCATTCTGGTGATATGGCCTCCAGAATTGCACATAATACTCAAGATGAGCCCTATCTAGTGATCTGTAAAGTGGCATAAAAACCTTACTATTTCTGCTGCAAATACTCCTGCCAATACATCCAAGCATTTTACTGGCCTTACTCATTGGAATCATAATTTGGCATTAGATTTTGCCAGCAAATATTTGCGTTCCTTTTATAATATCATATTCAAATGTAATGACCAGAACAAATATGTAACCAACAGTTACGTGCCAGTATCCTGGGAGACAGTGACATTCCACTTAAAAATGCCAGTGACAGCTACTGAAGTAACTCCGTAGTCCATCTAATGTACAATGATTGGAGGACACAAATTTACAGAGACCAAAGATAAAATATATTCTTTTTGCTGTGCTTGTTGATTAGGCACCTGTGATTTTTTATTGGTATACTCTGCACACAGTGTCCAAATATATTAGCCACATATTGCAGTGGTTTGCCTTAAATAAAATAAAATGCAGTTGTAAAACCTTCTCCATTTAGGTAAAATATTATTCATAGGTAAGAATATATGGTTTGTTCACAAGTCATCTTTGAGCTTTAAAGCAGAGCAGCCAAATGTAGATTAACAACTTATAAGTAGCCTAAAAAGGGACAGTAAACACCTTGAATGTACAAGGCATTGCTGTTGGGTTGCTGAAGAATAACATATTAAGCAAGTCTAAACATTTTTAAACAAATACACATATAGGGCTAGATTACAAGTAATGCGCATATTTGCGCTTCAGTGAGCGTGTTTATGGCGCTCAGTCCTATTTTAATGCACGTGCCCTGTGTTGAGCATATTACAGGTCACAAGTGAAAATTTTTGGTTGCAACTTCGCAGTAAAAAACATAAAACTGTGAAGTTGCAATCACATTGTCTCAATCCCGTTAGACTTTAATGGAGCCTCGTTTTGAACTCAAAATTTCACTGCCGAAAGGTCACACAAACCTAAGCGCAGGATCGCATTGAGATATATGTATGTATTTCTATACATATCTATATCTGTATTTATAACTGTATATATGTATGTAAAACTAAATACATATATACACATATAAATACAGATATAAATACATATATACACATATTAATACAGATACAGATGTAAATACATATATACACATATAAATACAGATGTAAATACATATATACACATATAAATACAAATACAGATGTAAATATATACTGTATATACACATATAAATACAGATACAGATGTAAATACATATATACACATATAAATACAGATGTAAATACATATATACACATATAAATTCAGATGTAAATACATATATACACATATAAATACAGATGTAAATACATATATACACATATAAATTAAGATGTAAACACATATATACACATATAAATACAGATGTAAATAGATATATACACATATAAATACAGATACAGATGTAAATACATATATACACATATAAATACAGATGTAAATACATATACACACATATAAATTCAGATGTAAATACATATATACACATATAAATACAGATGTGAATACATTTATACACATATAAATACAAATACAGATATAAATGCATATATACACATATAAATACAGATGTAAATACATATATACACATATAAATTCAGATGTAAATACATATAAACACATATAAATACAGATGTAAATACATATATACACATATAAATACAGATACAGATTTAAATACATATATCTACACATATAAATACAGATGTAAACACGTATAGACACATATAAATACAGATGTAAATACATATAATTACATATAAATTCAGATGTAAATACATATATACACATATAAATACAGATTTAATTACATATATACACATATAAATACAGATGTAAATACATATATACACATATAAATACAGATACAGATGCAAATACATATATACACATATAAATACAGATTTAAATACATATATACACATATAAATACAGATGTAAACACATATATACACATATAAATACAGATGTAAATACATATAATCACATATAAATTCAGATGTAAATACATATATACACATATAAATACAGATTTAATTACATATATACACATATAAATACAGATGTAAATACATATATACACATATAAATACAGATACAGATGCAAATACATATATACACATATAAATACAGATGTAAATACATCTATACACATATAAATACAGACACAGATGTAAATACATATATACACATATAAATACAGATGTAAATAGATATATACACATATAAATACAGATACAGATGTAAATACATATATACACATATAAATACAGATGTAAATACATATACACACATATAAATTCAGATGTAAATACACATATACACATATAAATACAGATGTGAATACATATATACACATATAAATACAAATACAGATATAAATGCATATATACACATATAAATACAGATGTAAATACATATATACACATATAAATTCAGATGTAAATACATATAAACACATATAAATACAGATGTAAATACATATATACACATATAAATACAGATACAGATTTAAATACATATATCTACACATATAAATACAGATGTAAACACGTATAGACACATATAAATACAGATGTAAATACATATAATCACATATAAATTCAGATGTAAATACATATATACACATATAAATACAGATTTAATTACATATATACACATATAAGTACAGATGTAAATACATATATACACATATAAATACAGATACAGATGCAAATACATATATACACATATAAATACAGATGTAAATACATCTATACACATATAAATACAGACACAGATGTAAATACATATATACACATATAAATACAGATTTAAATACATATGTATACACATATAAATACAGACACAGATGTAAATACATATATACACATATAAATACAGATTTAAATACATATATACACATATAAATACAGATATAGCTGTAAATACATATATACACATAAATACTGATACTGTGACATTTATTTTTGATGCATTTTTTTTCCAGAGCTCTAAAATTATGCTAACCCGAAGAGCATAACTCTAAATTGTGCTCACATGTTCGCATTTACTTTCAACTTGTGTAAGCCCGAAACTTGTAATCTAGTCCATTGTGTTTATTATAACTGTTTTTCAAAAGCCAATCTCCTGCCACAACTTGCCTCATTTGGAGGAGCCAATCCAAGCTTGAGCCCACAGCTGACAAGACTAGACCTAGTCATAATATTAGTATAAAGTTCTTTGTTTTGCAGGTGCTATCTGCTAAAGCTAATTAGGGAAAGATGTTAACAGGGTTAGCCTTGTGAAGTGTTTAATGTGTATTTTTAGCACTGAGAATTAGAAAAGCCACAATTTTCAATGATAACTTACATGGCGGTGGGTGTCAAAAAATAATAAATGTATATCGCCAAGTTGGTTTACTACACATAACTAAAACGCTATATACAAATCTCAAGGTGTTTACTTTCCCTTTAAATTCTGAATTGAGAGCATCAGCATGAAACAATTTTGTAAACATGTATTTCAATAATAAAGTTATATACATATAAATGTGCTGTGAGGGTGCCTGATGATCCTTAAAGAAACACTAAAGTCAAAATTAAATCAGATAGAGCAAGCAATTATAAACAACTTTCTAATTTACTTCAATTATCAAATGTGCACTATCTTTTTATATGCACACTTTCTGAGGCATCAGCTCCTACTGAACATGTGCAAGAATTCACAGAATATACATATGCATATTGTGATTGGCTGATGGCTGCCACATGATGCAGTTTGAAGGAAAATTTAACTAACTTTGAAATTTAACAGAAAATAATTTTTTAAACATTTATTTCAATAATAAAGTTATATATATACTTATATATATATATACACATATATATATATATATTCTCTCTCTATATATATATTAATATGTTTTACATGTGTTAAGTGATAATTTTGTTGTAGCTTTTACTTTAGGTCTCAAGTCAAAAAACATTTTAGCACTGTTATGTGTTGTGTTCGAGGACATACAATATGGATACAGTAAAGTTCTTTTGAATTAACTTCTTTGTTCAGTGTTAATTGCACATTTACATATGTAAATCCATCTTCATCACTGCTATACCATCTGAATGCCAATTGTATGTAGGCAGGATGGGCATACTGGCATGTTTGCTCTATCTTTATATTTACATTTATTTATTTAAAAGCACATGTCACGAATACCTCATGATTTAGCTGCTATGGGGTTAATTCTCTTTAGCCTGTGAGCTAAAAAAGATTTGTTTTTCAAGAAGAATTGTGTCCTGTGTTTGTTTGTGCTTTCTTTGCAGTGCCAGGAGCCTCATAAATACTTGTAGTATACACAGAAGGGACCTTTATGGCTCAAACTGTCAGGAGATGGCATGATACAAAACAGTGCTTTTCCTGTTGAGCAGGAAGTGGATCCACTGTGATAGCGTGTTGCAGGTGTCAGTGATAGTCTGCTTCCTGTGTCACTGTAGTGATGAGCGCTGCCTGAGACAGAGGGGGGTGTATTCTCCAAACACCTCCAGCAGGTAGTAATCTGTGAAAAGAAAGCAAAGACAGGCGCAGCCCAATTCAAGTGTAGTATTCTTTAATTCAGTGTAAGTGCACACATACAAATGGCTACTTACAAGAGGCACAAATAAAATCTGCATATAAAGGTATCTTTACATCCAAACTGTGTTATAGTATAACATACAGCTATGAAACAAACTCTACGCGTTTCGTCTGAGAACGCCCAGACTTTCTCAAGAGATGAAAAATTAGAAGTGTTGCAAGCATGGTGCCTACCGGCTTTATAAAAGGGACCATTAATTGCATGATTAATTACCAGCCAGTCAGAGTATGGTGATACTGATTGGCAGGTGAGCTTGTTAAGTAGGAAAAAAAAAAAAAAAAAAAAAGCTTTGCATTATTGTATGTTTGAAAAACATATAGGATTTGTTCAGTGTTATCACCTTGAATGCAATAGTAAACGTTAAAATATAAACATAGATAAGAAAATGGACAATAAACTTTATGTTAAAAAACCTTGTATGTTAAAAACTAGAAGAAATGTTAAAAGCAATATGTAGTTGTATGCACTAAAATTAAAAATCTGATGTTGTGTTTTTTAAAAAAGGTGTTTTTTTTAGTAAAACTACATGAAAGCTTGCAGGTCTAATTCTAGGTTTAGACCTGATGGTTGCATGGTGTTTAGTTGGTAAATCCACCATGATTCTCTGCGTCTGAGTGTTAGAAGCCTGTTTGGAAATTTATTGGGGGGTATCCAGTCTATGACTTGGATTTTGAGGGATGCAGGATTTGAATTGTGATGTAATTTAAAATGTTCTGGCACACTGTGTGTCATGAGGCCATTTTTTATATTATTGACATGTTCTCCCAGCCTTGTACGTATACTTCTTTTGGTTCTTCCTATGTAAATCAAATTGCAGCTACATTTTAGCAAGTAAACTACATAGGTGGTACTGCAGTTGCTCTTATATTTCTGTTTGAATGTAATGTCACCCCCTGAGTTGGTAAAGGTAATCTCTCTATTTACATATTGGCACATGCCACATCTGGATACCCCGCATTTGTAGGTGCCGGGTTTTTGTTGTAACCAGTGTGTTTTATCCTTAATTATACAAGGTTTATTAAAGTTACGCAATCTTGTGGGTGCTAAAATGTTTTTAAAATCCATATTTTTTCTGAAAGTTACCAATGGGTGATCTGGTAAAACATCGCCCAGTATGGGATCTGCCTTTAACACACCCCAGTGTTTCTTTAGGATATTTTGTATTTCTCTAGAGCCCTGACTGTATGTTGTGATGAATCTGACATTGTTTAATGTATTAGATTGTCTCCTTCGTTTTGACTTGTCAGTGGGGAGTAAAAGAGTTTTCCTGTCCATTAGAGAAACTTTAGTTTTAGCCTGTTCTAATAACTCAACGGAATAGCCCTTTTCAATGAATCTAGAGTCTAGTAGAGCGCACTCTTGATTGTAATCGCTTGTTTTGGTGCAGTTTCTCTTTACCCTTTGGTATTGCCCCAGAGGAATGTTAGTCTTCCATCTGGGTAAATGGCCACTGCTTGCGTTGAGGAACCCATTCTTATCAGTTGGTTTTCTAAAATTCTTCACTGCTACCTTGTTTTGTTCATCAATATATAAAATTAAATCAAGAAACTCTATTTGTGTGGTAACTATTTTTGACGTAAATTTTAGATTATAATTATTGGTGTTGATGTGTTCTATAAACTCCTTACATAGTGTTTCACTTCCTCTCCAGATGATAATTACATCATCTATATACCGAAAATAACGTATTAGGTGGCTGTGATAAGGGTTATTTGTCCAAATGTGATTGTTCTCAAAATGATGCATGTAGAGATTGGCATACGATGGGGCAAATGTGGTCCCCATCGCAGTGCCCTGTATCTGTCTATAAAACTGTTTATCAAATGTGAAATAATTATGTGAAAGTATGAATTCAATGCCTGTTAAAATAAACTGAAGGTGTTGATGGGGTGAGAAGTCTTCAATAAGTATTTCTTTAATAGCCTTAATTCCTTGGTCGTGCGGTATACAAGTGTATAGCGACGATACGTCGCAGGATACCCACAGGAAGTCATTAGACCAATCTAACCCTTCAAATGTATTGATTGTGTGGATTGTGTCCCTGAGTTACGCCTTGGTAGATTGTACTACAGGCTGTAAGTAATGATCTATGTATACAGATAAGTTGTTGGTTAGTGATCCGATCCCAGAAATTATGGGTCTACCTGGTGGAGATATTAGGGTTTTATGCACCTTGGGAAGGTGATAAAACGTGGGTATGGTGGGGTGGTTTTCTGTTAAGAAATTGAATTCATCATTATTAAGTATGTTGTTATTTTTTGCTTCTTTCATAATAATATTGAGTTCCTTTTTAAATTTAAGGGTGGGATCAAAGTTTAATTTTTTATATGTGCTTTGATCATTTAATATATTGGAAGCCTCTTTAAGATAGTCTTCTCTGTTCTGTATTACCACCCCACCACCCTTGTCCGCTGCCCTGATGATGATATTATGATTATTTTCTAAATCTTTGAGTGTTTTTCTTTCACTTATTGTTAAATTATCATTATGTTTATGTATCCAATTGTCTCCTTTCTTTTCCCAAAGTTTAGTGAGATCATCACATATTAGTTTATTAAATGTATTTACAAATTGGCCTTGGGAAGTGTAGGGGTAAAAACTAGATTTACGTTTAAACTCACTGTGTTTGATACTTTCCTCAAGGTCATGTGTGCTGAGATCTAAGAAATCTGATTGATTTTGGGTCAATGTATCAGTTAAAGTCACCCCCGTATCTAATTCATTGAGTGTCGCCAAAGCAGATTGGTCAGAATGGTCCAAGGTGATAGGCAATGTCGGTGTGATTCTGGGTGTGTTTTTTAAAAAATACCTTTTTAGGGTCAGGTTTCTAATATATTTTTGTATATCTATGTAAGTCTGGAATTTATTTGGGGCTTTTTTGGGGGCAAAGTTGAGGCCTTTCGCCAAAAGATTAATTTCTTTATTGCCCAATGGTACAGTGGAAAGATTGAATATATTAGCTTTATTTTTATCTATCTCATTCTTTTTGTGTTTGAGAAGTTGGATCTTTCTCCCCCCTCTACATCCCCGCTTGCTCTTCTTCTTTTGCCTGGCAAAAGCCTTGGGTTTTCTATTGTGTTTTCGTGTATTTGGTTTCGAAATCTTCCTGTTGGGGAAGTGGCGAGAACTAAAAAATGCAATTGGTGACTTCTATTATCCTGATTGGATGTATTATGTGTTGAATGTGTGAACTTAGGTTTCGCCCCCTGTATTTTCCAGTTGGGCTTTAAAACTGTGTTTGAGTTGCCATTTCCTAAGTGCTCCAGAGTATTGAATCTGTTTGTGGTTGGAATGTTGAATCTAGATTCTTTAAGATATGGTGGAGTAAAGCAGCTGGAATTATTTCTGCTTCGCCAGGATTCCTTCCTGGCAGTGTGGAAGCCTGTATTTGTAGTATGATGTGCAATGTGGTTTCCTGTGTTGGAATTTCTCCTAAAATTACCATTTTTATTATCACGATAATGATTGTTGTTAAATTGATGATTATCATTTCTGTGTTCTGTGTTACCACCTGTATGGGGGACTGAAAGGGGCCTATTGAAAGTGTTTGTGTTTTGATTTCTATTTCTATTTGTTGAGTGTGAGCTCGTATTAAAACTCCGTTGTCCATTGTGTTGCATGGTTTGTTGATGGCCTTTATTGTGATTTTCAGTTGAGTGTCTATTGTAGTTTTCATTCTGTTGGGGCTGATATGTGTTGCGATTTATGTGTGGATTTCTAGTGTAATGATTGAGAGGTCTTTGTTCACATATGTCATTTCTAGTATCATTCTCAGATATGGTATGAGTGATTTCTTTTGTTTTATAAGTATAGACCCTATCATTTTGATAGTCTTCCATATCTCTGCAGAGTTTTTTGTATTTTGCACTCATTAGGTCAGACCCATATTTATTATTTCTTTCTTTAATACTATCATTGAGTTTCTTCCAATGATCAATATTCTGAAAGTTCTGAATTTTAGGGAACAATTTATCTAAATCTAATTTAATTTTGTCCAGTTTATATTCTCTATATTTGATGAGGATTTTAATTAAGGTAAGTGAGCAGTCATGGAACGCTTTGTCCCACTCCGTGCTAAATTCTACCTCCTCTAGTTCAAAGGCTGGTTTCTTATACAACCTTAGTCCCCTGGGAACTATGTCATGTAAGACATAGTTATCAAGCAACACTAGGTCCTGCCATTCTCTGGTGTCATTATTTAGTAGTTTCTCTAGGTCTTTGAATAAGGCATTTGGGTCAAAGGGTAAAGAGAAACTGCACCAAAACAAGCGATTACAATCAAGAGTGCGCTCTACTAGACTCTAGATTCATTGAAAAGGGCTATTCCGTTGAGTTATTAGAACAGGCTAAAACTAAAGTTTCTCTAATGGACAGGAAAACTCTTTTACTCCCCACTGATAAGTCAAAACGAAGGAGACAATCTAATACATTAAACAATGTCAGATTCATCACAACATACAGTCAGGGCTCTAGAGAAATACAAAATATCCTAAAGAAACACTGGGGTGTGTTAAAGGCAGATCCCATACTGGGCGATGTTTTACCAGATCACCCATTGGTAACTTTCAGAAAAAATATGGATTTTAAAAACATTTTAGCACCCACAAGATTGCGTAACTTTAATAAACCTTGTATAATTAAGGATAAAACACACTGGTTACAACAAAAACCCGGCACCTACAAATGCGGGGTATCCAGATGTGGCATGTGCCAATATGTAAATAGAGAGATTACCTTTACCAACTCAGGGGGTGACATTACATTCAAACAGAAATATAAGAGCAACTGCAGTACCACCTATGTAGTTTACTTGCTAAAATGTAGCTGCAATTTGATTTACATAGGAAGAACCAAAAGAAGTATACGTACAAGGCTGGGAGAACATGTCAATAATATAAAAAATGGCCTCATGACACACAGTGTGCCAGAACATTTTAAATTACATCACAATTCAAATCCTGCATCCCTCAAAATCCAAGTCATAGACTGGATACCCCCCAATAAATTTCCAAACAGGCTTCTAACACTCAGACGCAGAGAATCATGGTGGATTTACCAACTAAACACCATGCAACCATCAGGTCTAAACCTAGAATTAGACCTGCAAGCTTTCATGTAGTTTTACTAAAAAAAACACCTTTTTTTAAAAACACAACATCAGATTTTTAATTTTAGTGCATACAACTACATATTGCTTTTAACATTTCTTCTAGTTTTTAACATACAAGGTTTTTTAACATAAAGTTTATTGTCCATTTTCTTATCTATGTTTATATTTTAACGTTTACTATTGCATTCAAGGTGATAACACTGAACAAATCCTATATGTTTTTCAAACATACAATAATGCAAAGCTTTTTTTTTTTTTTTTTTTTTTTCCTAATTAACAAGCTCACCTGCCAATCAGTATCACCATACTCTGACTGGCTGGTAATTAATCATGCAATTAATGGTCCCTTTTATAAAGCCGGTAGGCACCATGCTTGCAACACTTCTAATTTTTCATCTCTTGAGAAAGTCTGGGCGTTCTCAGACGAAACGCGTAGAGTTTGTTTCATAGCTGTATGTTATACTATAACACAGTTTGGATGTAAAGATACCTTTATATGCAGATTTTATTTGTGCCTCTTGTAAGTAGCCATTTGTATGTGTGCACTTACACTGAATTAAAGAATACTACACTTGAATTGGGCTGCGCCTGTCTTTGCTTTCTTTTCACAGATTACTACCTGCTGGAGGTGTTTGGAGAATACACCCCCCTCTGTCTCAGGCAGCGCTCATCACTACAGTGACACAGGAAGCAGACTATCACTGACACCTGCAACACGCTATCACAGTGGATCCACTTCCTGCTCAACAGAGCAACCGGCTTTTCTATAGCTCACAGACTTAACCCAGGAACGTAAGCGCCCCTCAGCTTTTCTGTTTTTCTACATTAACTTTTTCCTAGTCCTTTGGGGCCGCTACATCTCCCTGGGAGTATACCTCTAAATGCCAAGTGACTGAACTTTATGTAAATACCGGCAGACATTGTTCATCACGAACTTTAATTGTGGCAAGTTTGTTATGCCTTCAATATAACCCATTTCTTCTTTCAGCGTATCAATTATACCTCTTTAATTTGATTATACTAACACTCGCATATCTGATTTGTTTTGTTTTGTTGGGACCGCTCGTTAAGAATTTATGTTTAGTGTAAATGTATCAATAATCCAGCTTTTTTCTTTTTTTTAAGTTACTGGTTCCTTGTGCTTCGGTCACCACTTGCAGATCCTAATTGCCACATACCTGTGTATTTTGAATATACCGACACTCGCATATTCAATCTGCTTTGTTGGGACTGTTTGTCAGGAGTTTGTGTATAGCGCAGTGATCCAGCTTCCCTGATACTTTGGTTTTTTGTGCTGCGGTCACCATTTACAGAGCCTAATCGCTCTCTTAGTATACAACCGCTGCAGCGCTTATTGAATACTTTGCTTTTAGTCACGTACTAGTACTTAAGAACAGGATCTAATAAGGTGCATACTTATTTGTAGTGGCGATTATTCGTCATTTCATGTTGTATTTGTTATTTGCATTTTCATTTACTTCAACTAACTTTGATAAATTTTAATCCATTTTTATTTTAACAGAGGGTTGCACATAAGTCTTGTTGTTATTATTACTGTATAGTGCCCACTGAAACCAACACTTAGGTAGGAATAAGCCTTTTTAATTCAGTATTCCCTCATTCAGCTGATTTCATACAAGCATATAATTAGCAGACTCCAACTTATTTGTGCTATACTAAATACAAATAGGGGGAGTAGCTCAGGTAGTTCACATTGAACTTCAAATTGCTAACAGGCGCATATATAGAAACTTATCTGTTTTTCACATTTCACACAAGTGTTTATTTGTTGTTCTTCATATATTATATCATTGGCATCTCTTAGATACTCACTTATCAACTACATTGCAGTTAGACACCTCCAGGCAGCCATGAACAATTTTGAATTCGGGGACTGCCCGGATAGACATCTGAGAAAAAGGGCACTGAATTTACTTAATCAGACTAACATTGTTTCAACTAATTCTGAAAACTTTGACCCAAATGCCTTATTCAAAGACCTAGAGAAACTACTAAATAATGACACCAGAGAATGGCAGGACCTAGTGTTGCTTGATAACTATGTCTTGTATGACATAGTTCCCAGGGGACTAAGGTTGTATAAGAAACCAGCCTTTGAACTAGAGGAGGTAGAATTTAGCACGGAGTGGGACAAAGCGTTCCATGACTGCTCACTTACCTTAATTAAAATCCTCATCAAATATAGAGAACATAAACTGGACAAAATTAAATTAGATTTAGATAAATTGTTCCCTAAAATTCAGAACTTTCAGAATATTGATCATTGGAAGAAACTCAATGATAGTATTCAAGAAAGAAATAATAAATATGGGTCTGACCTAATGAGTGCAAAATACAAAAAACTCTGCAGAGATATGGAAGACTATCAAAATGATAGGGTCTATACTTATAAAACAAAAGAAATCACTCATACCATATCTGAGAATGATACTAGAAATGACATATGTGAACAAAGACCTCTCAATCATTACACTAGAAATCCACACATAAATCGCAACACATATCAGCCCCAACAGAATGAAAACTACAATAGACACTCAACTGAAAATCACAATAAAGGCCATCAACAAACCATGCAACACAATGGACAACAGAGTTTTAATACGAGCTCACACTCAACAAATAGAAATAGAAATCAAAACACAAACACTTTCAATAGGCCCCTTTCAGTCCCCCATACAGGTGGTAACACAGAACACAGAAATGATAATCATCAATTTAACAACAATCATTATCGTGATAATAAAAATGGTAATTTTAGGAGAAATTCCAACACAGGAAACCACATTGCACATCATACTACAAATACAGGCTTCCACACTGCCAGGAAGGAATCCTGGCGAAGCAGAAATAATTCCAGCTGCTTTACTCCACCATATCTTAAAGAATCTAGATTCAACATTCCAACCACAAACAGATTCAATACTCTGGAGCACTTAGGAAATGGCAACTCAAACACAGTTTTAAAGCCCAACTGGCAAATACAGGGGGCGAAACCTAAGTTCACACATTCAACACATAATACATCCAATCAGGATAATAGAAGTCACCAATTGCATTTTTTAGATCTCGCCACTTCCCCAACAGGAAGATTTCAAAACCAAATAGACGAAAACACAATAGAAAACCCAAGGCTTTTGCCAGGCAAAAGAAGAAGAGCAAGCGGGGATGTAGAGGGGGGAGAAAGATCCAACTTCTCAAACACAAAAAGAATGAGATAGATAAAAATAAAGCTAATATATTCAATCTTTCCACTGTACCATTGGGCAATAAAGAAATTAATCTTTTGGCGAAAGGCCTCAACTTTGCCCCCAAAAAAGCCCCAAATAAATTCCAGACTTACATAGATATACAAAAATATATTAGAAACCTGACCCTAAAAAGGTATTTTTTAAAAAACACACCCAGAATCACACCGACATTGCCTATCACCTTGGACCATTCTGACCAATCTGCTTTGGCGACACTCAATGAATTAGATACGGGGGTGACTTTAACTGATACATTGACCCAAAATCAATCAGATTTCTTAGATCTCAGCACACATGACCTTGAGGAAAGTATCAAACACAGTGAGTTTAAACGTAAATCTAGTTTTTACCCCTACACTTCCCAAGGCCAATTTGTAAATACATTTAATAAACTAATATGTGATGATCTCACTAAACTTTGGGAAAAGAAAGGAGACAATTGGATACATAAACATAATGATAATTTAACAATAAGTGAAAGAAAAACACTCAAAGATTTAGAAAATAATCATAATATCATCATCAGGGCAGCGGACAAGGGTGGTGGGGTGGTAATACAGAACAGAGAAGACTATCTTAAAGAGGCTTCCAATATATTAAATGATCAAAGCACATATAAAAAATTAAACTTTGATCCCACCCTTAAATTTAAAAAGGAACTCAATATTATTTTGAAAGAAGCAAAAAATAACAACATACTTAATAATGATGAATTCAATTTCTTAACAGAAAACCACCCCACCATACCCACGTTTTATCACCTTCCCAAGGTGCATAAAACCCTAATATCTCCACCAGGTAGACCCATAATTTCTGGGATCGGATCACTAACCAACAACTTATCTGTATACATAGATCATTACTTACAGCCTGTAGTACAATCTACCAAGGCGTAACTCAGGGACACAATCCACACAATCAATACATTTGAAGGGTTAGATTGGTCTAATGACTTCCTGTGGGTATCCTGCGACGTATCGTCGCTATACACTTGTATACCGCACGACCAAGGAATTAAGGCTATTAAAGAAATACTTATTGAAGACTTATCACCCCATCAACACCTTCAGTTTATTTTAACAGGCATTGAATTCATACTTTCACATAATTATTTCACATTTGATAAACAGTTTTATAGACAGATACAGGGCACTGCGATGGGGACCACATTTGCCCCATCGTATGCCAATCTCTACATGCATCATTTTGAGAACAATCACATTTGGACAAATAACCCTTATCACAGCCACCTAATACGTTATTTTCGGTATATAGATGATGTAATTATCATCTGGAGAGGAAGTGAAACACTATGTAAGGAGTTTATAGAACACATCAACACCAATAATTATAATCTAAAATTTACGTCAAAAATAGTTACCACACAAATAGAGTTTCTTGATTTAATTTTATATATTGATGAACAAAACAAGGTAGCAGTGAAGAATTTTAGAAAACCAACTGATAAGAATGGGTTCCTCAACGCAAGCAGTGGCCATTTACCCAGATGGAAGACTAACATTCCTCTGGGGCAATACCAAAGGGTAAAGAGAAACTGCACCAAAACAAGCGATTACAATCAAGAGTGCGCTCTACTAGACTCTAGATTCATTGAAAAGGGCTATTCCGTTGAGTTATTAGAACAGGCTAAAACTAAAGTTTCTCTAATGGACAGGAAAACTCTTTTACTCCCCACTGACAAGTCAAAACGAAGGAGACAATCTAATACATTAAACAATGTCAGATTCATCACAACATACAGTCAGGGCTCTAGAGAAATACAAAATATCCTAAAGAAACACTGGGGTGTGTTAAAGGCAGATCCCATACTGGGCAATGTTTTACCAGATCACCCATTGGTAACTTTCAGAAAAAATATGGATTTTAAAAACATTTTAGCACCCACAAGATTGCGTAACTTTAATAAACCTTGTATAATTAAGGATAAAACACACTGGTTACAACAAAAACCCGGCACCTACAAATGCGGGGTATCCAGATGTGGCATGTGCCAATATGTAAATAGAGAGATTACCTTTACCAACTCAGGGGGTGACATTACATTCAAACAGAAATATAAGAGCAACTGCAGTACCACCTATGTAGTTTACTTGCTAAAATGTAGCTGCAATTTGATTTACATAGGAAGAACCAAAAGAAGTATACGTACAAGGCTGGGAGAACATGTCAATAATATAAAAAATGGCCTCATGACACACAGTGTGCCAGAACATTTTAAATTACATCACAATTCAAATCCTGCATCCCTCAAAATCCAAGTCATAGACTGGATACCCCCCAATAAATTTCCAAACAGGCTTCTAACACTCAGACGCAGAGAATCATGGTGGATTTACCAACTAAACACCATGCAACCATCAAGTCTAAACCTAGAATTAGACCTGCAAGCTTTCATGTAGTTTTACTAAAAAAAACACCTTTTTTTAAAAACACAACATCAGATTTTTAATTTTAGTGCATACAACTACATATTGCTTTTAACATTTCTTCTAGTTTTTAACATACAAGGTTTTTTAACATAAAGTTTATTGTCCATTTTCTTATCTATGTTTATATTTTAACGTTTACTATTGCATTCAAGGTGATAACACTGAACAAATCCTATATGTTTTTCAAACATACAATAATGCAAAGCTTTTTTTTTTTTTTTTTTTTTTTCCTAATTAACAAGCTCACCTGCCAATCAGTATCACCATACTCTGACTGGCTGGTAATTAATCATGCAATTAATGGTCCCTTTTATAAAGCCGGTAGGCACCATGCTTGCAACACTTCTAATTTTTCATCTCTTGAGAAAGTCTGGGCGTTCTCAGACGAAACGCGTAGAGTTTGTTTCATAGCTGTATGTTATACTATAACACAGTTTGGATGTAAAGATACCTTTATATGCAGATTTTATTTGTGCCTCTTGTAAGTAGCCATTTGTATGTGTGCACTTACACTGAATTAAAGAATACTACACTTGAATTGGGCTGCGCCTGTCTTTGCTTTCTTTTCACATATATGTGTTTAAAGCAGATTAGGACATTAAATTAAGGGAAATATGACAACCCTGTCATACTTGGTATCAGATTGATTCTCCCAATGAAACTAAGAGATTATCGGTCAGTATATCTGAAAATAGATTTACCTAGCAGAAATTATAATGGGTTCTATAATTTCAGGCAAAGACTTAGTTTATTGAAGGTTATAAAGACAGGGGGGTTTCTTAGCCCGCTCAGGAGGGTGTGGTCAGGCAACTTGATCTCTGGAAAATAGGTATAAGAATCTTATTTTTAACTATAAGATTGTCATTCTTACAAGGGGAGCTGCTCTACAGAGTAAGGACCATTGCTTCATGCTAGTCCCCAGGCGCAGATCTTGAGACTAGTAAAGTATTCAATTTGTTTTTCTCCTTTCTTATTTTAAAAAAAACTGTTTGCTGTGTGTAATTTTACCTGTAACAACTTTTTATTAATAATGCATTGTGCATATTTTTGGCATAATAAATAATTCCTTTATTAAAGGACCATTATACACTCATTTTTTCTTTGCATAAATGTTTTGTAGAAGATCTATTTATAAAGCCCACAAACTTGTTTTTTTTTTTAAATGTTTAGTTTTGCTTATTTTTAAATAACATTGCTCTGATTTTCAGACTCCTACCCAAGCCCCAACGTTTTATGTGAATACCGTCAGCTACCTTCTCCAGCTTGCTCCTGTTTGTGTTAAGGGTCTTTTCATATGCAAAAGAAGGGGGAGGGGGGAGTGTCTTATTTCCCATTTGCAGTGGGCTTTCCAGCTATCTTTTCAACAGAGGTAAAATGAAAGCTTCTAAGTAAGTTTTTAAACAGTTTTATAGTGGATTTTTATATCAGTATCTGTGCATCTTATTCTTTATAGTAGTGTCTATTACATGCAGTTATATGAAAATTAGTGTATACTGTCCCTTTAAGTTTGGCCTTTGTCTAATAATTGAACCACATTACTAAAAGGACTGGAGTATTAGAACTGTATAATTTAGGTTATAATCTGCTAAATTGTATTCTGAGAGTTAATGTGTAAGTCTGGGTTTTTCCTTAGGATTTTCCCTTTAATAAATCATAAGTGGTAGCAGCATAGTTAGTTTAGTGTGGGTGGCATTAAAGGGGAGTTTTGGGCATTTATTTTAAGTCTAGTACAGACTAGAGAGTGTTGTTAACCCTTGCACCCACTGAACTAAATCACAAGCTGGCCTGGTGTGGCTAGATTGTGATATATTAGTGAGAGAAGAAGGGGTGAAAATCCCATTACTAAAAAGAAATTGTAACTCACAATTTCCAAAGGCTAAAACTCAGGGCATTATATAGTCACACATTGCAAACAGTCCCCTTCCCTATTCTCTGTTTTTCTTTTCTATTTTATTTTTACTATGGAGTTATATCAGCAACAAACGAAGGAAACGTTGGCACTGTTATGCCAGGAGCATGATTTTCCAACCCGTGGAAAGAACAAAGATGGACTAATACAAGCTCTTTTTGAATATGATAACAGTGAAGCCACCCCAGCGGGAGCTGCAGGAGAGGTGTCTGCAGCTGGGGGCAGCGATTCATCAGGATCTGAGGATCCATTGGACTGTTATTTGCAAACTGCTCTGAAACATATGGGCTCAGTGGATGCAAGTTTGCGCATGGAGCTGATTGCCAAATTTTATGAGAGACAGGCTGCTGAAAGACAGGCTGAGAGAGAGTATCAGCTACAGCTTGTACGGTTGGAGAGAAGGATGGTCTCACCTGTTGTTAGTGAACCTAGAGGCCCACCTGTTCCCAGAGTGTGTGCAGAGAATTTTCCCACTCTGGAGAAAGATGGCGATGTGGATGTATTCCTGCGTAGCTTTGAGAAAGTTTGCAGACAGTTCCAGCTGCCAAGGGAGCAGTGGGCCAAGTACCTTACCCCTGGCCTGAAAGGTCCTGCACTGGAGGCTTTTGCTGAACTACACCCAGAATTTGATCAGGACTATGATTCCATCAAAGCAGATCGTACACCCATTACAGCATTGGAAGCTGGTGAGATGGCTGATTTTTACACAGCCAACAGGTCACCAACAGGTCACCAGGGAATGGGAGAAAATCCTTTGCTAAGGGGGGTTCCACCTGGAAAGGAGCTGCTGCATGAACCCCCCTTCACAAAACCAGCTGTGCCTTTGTCTAGTGTGTTTGCTCTATCTGGGAAAGGAGGGGTGAGTGCTGTACCTGGGCAGGGGGATACCAGCAGGTGTTTTGCTTGCAACAAAGTGGGCCACATCAGCTCCACTTGCCCAGAGAAGATTAACTTGGAGCAATTAGCTGGAGGGGGTAATCCCTCAGAAGTACCGGCATCTGTTTTATTTGTTACACGTCCAGAGGAAATCCACCAGGAGAACTTGCAACCTGTGCTTGTCGGAACTAAGGTAACACTTGGGCTAGGGGACACAGGCGCAGCAGTGACTCTTGTGCGTCCAGGGCTGGTGCGCTCTAAGGACATTATTCTGGGCAGGACTGTAGCAGTTAAAGGGATTGGGGGAATGAAACTTGCAGTGCATATGGCACGAGTATATCATGATTGGGGAGCGGGGAGAGGTTTAAGAAATGTGGGGGTATCTGAAAATATTCCTAATGATGTTTTACTGGGTACTGATCTGGGTAGATTGTTATCTCTTTATGTGTCTGACAATGCTACATGTGACCTAAGGACATTAGTTGTAGACCCTCATGTGAAAAAGGCTGTGCATGGAAATGCTCAGAGACAGTATGACCAGGAGGGAGGACAGAGTGCATGTGTGCAAAGTGCTGTGCCTGAACTGTGGGTGTCTGTGCTGAGATGTGAACCTGTAAGAGGAGAGACTGACTGGGCAGAATGATGGATAGATGGTGTGTGCCTTCCTGTAGTTAAACTAGCAGTATCTGTGGAATTAAAGTTAACTGTACAGTGTGAGACTGATGGGGGAGAAAGGCAGATAGACTGTGTGGGTCTGTCTGTGCCTGAACCAAGTTTAACTGTACAGGGAGAAGCTGTCTGTGAGAGGAGGCAGATGAGTGGTGAGTGTCTGTCTGTGATTGAAGCAGTGAATTCTATAGAAGGAGGTGAGACTGACAGGGGGCAAGAATGACTGGGTGACTGGGCCGCTGGATGATGTGTGCCAGTCTGGGCCAGGACCAATTGAGTCCCCTGTGGAAAGACAGGATATATTGGATAAATGGCAGAAGGAAGATGTGTGCTTGTCTGCACCAGTGTCAGAAGGATCCCAAATTCCGTGTGGGGATGTGAAGTGGCAGACTGACTGTGAGAGAGAGCAGGGGAAAAAGGTAGCCCACTCTAGGATAGAAGCATCAGAGCCACAGATTTCAGAGTGTGTGGGGGAGGAGGGTACAGGATACTCCTTGAGGTACCCCCAGAGTGAGGGTGAAAGATTGTGGGTGACAGGGACCCCAGTAACCTCAGCTGTGACCTATAAACAGACTGCACAGACTAGGGGACAGAGACTGACACAGACTGCAGACACAGGGGGGAGGAGTACAGAGAAGTGTATTTACACAGCCCCACAGTGCCATTCAACAGATACACTGATAGGTGTGCAGAATCAGAGTCCCCAGTAAGGCCAGCAGCTAGGTCCCACAGTGGAAAAAAAGGGGGGCCATTAGTCAACCTCTTACCAACCCTAACAGAATGCAGGAGTACAGGAATTCTACTCCAGTGGGAGGTCAAGAGCCCTGGGTAGTTAAGCAGCAACTGACAGCACACAATATGTTCAGAGAGCACACAATGTGTAGCAAGACCCTAGGCTCCACGGACACCTCTGTAACAGGGGATGATATGTTATTCAGGGATAAGATACAAGCCTTATTGGGGAAGGTACCTGCAAAACCCAGAGATGCTAATGCCATATCCCTACAAAAACAGTTACAGGATTTTACTGCCAGAAAGGGAGTGTATGAGATGGGCCAAAATGTTCTTGTACTAACACCTATGAGGCAAAACAAACTACAGGCTGCATGGAAGGGTCCCTGCAATATATTAAATCAGCTGGGTAGAGTGAATAGTGTGTCATTTTTAAATGGAGGGCATCCTGATGGCAAAACTGCTATGTGCAATTTGTCTGGCTCCCTTTGATACACATCGGGAGTGGCTTGTAGCCACCCGCTTTTGCGTCTCTTATTGGGGGAGGTGTCACGAATACCTCATGATTTAGCTGCTAAGGGGTTAATTCTCTTTAGCCTGTGAGCTAAAAAAGATTTGTTTTTCAAGAAGAATTGTGTCCTGTGTTTGTTTGTGTTTTCTTTGAAGTGCCAGGAGCCTCATAAATACTTGTAGTATACACAGAAGGGACCTTTATGGCTCAAACTGTCAGGAGATGGCATGATACAAAACAGTACTTTTCCCCATATCCTGATGAGGTCAATAAAAGGACATTGGTCTAATGTATATATGTGTTTAAAGCAGATTAGGACATTAAATTAAGGGAAATATGACAACCCTGTCATACTTGGTATCAGATTGATTCTCCCAATGAAAATAAGAGTTTACCGGTCAGTATATCTGAAAATAGATTTATCTAGCAGAAATTATAATGGGTTCTACAATTTCAGGCAAAAACTTAGTTTATTGAAGGTCATAAAGACAGGGGGGTTTCTTAGCCCGCCAAGAAGGGTGTAGTCAGGCAACTTGATCTCTGGAAAATAGGTATAAGAATCTTATTTTTAACTATAAGATTGTCATTCTTACAAGGGGAGCTGTTCTACAGGGTAAGGACCATTGCTTCATGCCAGTTCCCAGGCTCAGATCTTGAGACTAGTAAAGTATTCAATCTGTTTTTCTCCTTTTTATTTTAAAAATAACTGTTTGCTGTGTGTAATTTTACTTGTAACAACTTTTTATTAATAATGCATTGTGCATATTTTTGGCATAATAAATAATTCCTTTATTAAGTTTGGCCTTTGTCTAATAATTGAACCACGTTACTGAAAGGACTGGTGTATTAGAACTGTATAATTTAGGTTATTCTCTGCTAAATTGTATTCTGAGAGTTAATGTGTAAGTCTGGGTTTTTCCTTAGGATTTTCCCTTTAATAAATCATAAGTGGTGGCAGCATAGTTAGTTTAGTGTGGGTGGCATTAAAGGGGAGTTTTGGCCATTTATTTTAAGTCTAGTACTGTTCTGTTCTGTGCCAAATAAGTGACTGGTGCATGGTTGGATAACCCTGGTCGTCACAGCACAGTTTTCCAGTTTGGCGTGCTGTGCATCTGAACACAAGAAGATGACTATGGGTTTCTAGCTTTTATTAGGAGGACTTATGACATCATATTAACCTTTGTTTTAACAGAACTAAAACTGTAAGATGTGAAACCGCTCCATTTTAATATTGTATTTACAAAGATGTTCAAACGAGATTGTGCCTATGTGAATATGTTTTTAAAAGGAAACGTGTCTAGGTGAAGGGCTTTGAAAAAGGATTGCGCTCATGTGAACACAAAGTACAACCACGTTCATAACAGTGTGCCTTAATAATGTAGACGCAAGCACTGTCATGAACATTCATGAAGGCAAGCAAGCTCTTGGTAAGCAAGCTAGTGGCAAGCAAGCTCATGGCAAGCAAACTAGTGGCAAGCAAGCTCCTGGCAAGCAAACTCCTGCAAGCAAGATAGTGGCAAGCAAATACCTGGCAAGCAAGCTTCTGGCAAGCAAACTCCTGCAAGCAAGATAGTGGCAAGCAAACACCTGGAAAGCAAGCTTCTGGCAAGCAAACTCCTGCAAGCAAGATAGTGGAAAGCAAACACCTGGCAAGCAAGCTTCTGGCAAGCAAACTTATGTCAAGCAAGCTCCTGGCAACCAAGCTTGTGGCAAGCAAACACCTGGCTAGCAAACTCCTGGCAAGCAAACTTCTGGCTAGCAAACTCCTGGCAAGCAAACTTCTGGCTAGCAAACTTCTGGCAAGGAAGCTTCTGGCAAGCAAACTTCTGGCAAGCAAGCTCCTGGCAAGCAAGCTTCTGGCAAGCAAACTTCTGGCTAGAAAACTCCTGGCAAGCAAGCTTCTGGCAAGCAAACTTCTGGCTAGCAAACTCCTGGCAAGCAAGCTTCTGGAAAGCAAACTTCTGGCAAGCAAACTCCTGGCAAGCAAACACCTGGCAAGCACACTTTCTGAGGCACCAGCTCCTACTGAACATGTGCAAGAATTCACAGACTATACATATGCATATTGTGATTGGCTGATGGCTGCCACATGTTGCAGTGGGAAGGAAAATTTAACTACCTTTGAAATTTAACAGAAAACAAAAACCTACAACTAATTTGAGATTGATACTAAGTGCTTTTTCATTGTCTTTTTATTATGCTGATTATGCAATTCTACTGTATTTAATAGTCCTTAAATGGGAAAGATTTCAAAGGTCATTTTTATAAGTTAATCTTGCACCAGTGTATACTCTCCCTTTAAACATCCAAAGTATATTTTATCCAAGTGCAAAACATTATATTATGTATACATGAAAGATATAGAGTATTTTTCACCTCTCTGGTATAACCCACACATTTATTGCAACATTGCCAACACTTTGTCTAAGGATACATTAGGACGGCAAACTCAGAAATGATTCACCAGCAGTATAACATACTGAAAGCAGTGTTTCTAGCATGCCACAGACACTGCATCTAATGACATTAATGAACAGCAAGCTCTGCACACAGTTGAGCAGCCTGCATATTATTGGGACAATAAAGTTAAATTAAAAGTTCATGATTCAGAAAGAGCATTTTAAACAACTTTCCAGTTTACTTCTATTATACAATTTCTTTTGTTCTCTTGGTCTTTGTTGAAGAGTAAATCTAGGAAGGCTGATAGGAGCTTAGGAGAGTGCATGTATCTTTAGCAGTTTATAGCAGCTGTTTGCAACTATCTGAAATATTGCTATAAACATTGTTGCAAAAACTGCTGCCAGATGGCTAAAGACACGTGCACGCTCCTGAGCTCACCAGGGATTACTAAAAAGAATTAGCAAAATTGATAATAGCAAATCAGAAAGTTGTTTAAAAATTCATGCTCTATTCAAACCATTTAAGTTTCATTTTGACTTTACTGTACCTTTAATCAAATTTTATTTCTGTGTTCCAGAATGCATATAGGCATCTAGATTATATTTAAACAGTGGAAATAATCTATGAACCTTTAAGAAATTACTCAACACACCCAAAAGAAATGCTGATTTTTACAGTAAATGAAAGTTCCATCCGTACAGTGTTCATAGTACTCATTATTAACATGCAATTGCCCTTTGCACAAATGTAAGATTATCAGGAGAAATTATTAAACACTTGCACGTACTGCTTAGAGTTCATGCACTTTTTAGCAAACTCTTGTGTGAAGCTATAAAGATACTTGTTGTCTTTATAACCAAGCAATATTGTTCTGTAACTGAAGCTGTTGTAGGTCTGTTAAATAGGACATAAATAGTCTAAGTTTACATCAGACAGAAAGATCCACTTAATTCATTTGACAAAATAATACTTATTTTGTTCTATTCTGGTTTAGAAAGGCAAAATCCCTTGAGAATTACGTTAGCTGGGTTTGGCGCTACTTATGTAGTTATGAAACTAACAGGTTTAATTAAACATTTACAAATACAAAAATGATAATTGATATTACATTTGATACTTATATGTTTCTGGTTTATATTCAGTCATAGAATTCAATGTACAATAAAATTCCACTTTTTTTTTAACTTGCTGATTGTGATTTACCAATAGAGCTATGGGAACTGTTCTTATCCCCTAGTGAGCAAAGGAATGGTGATTTGTACACAGGCATGCACTGTTGCATTCAATTAAATGTTTAATGACATTTTTTCTTGAGCAGAAAAATACTATTATGAATTTGAAAAAGGTGCAATCAACCAAGTTCAAATATTTGAATGTAATGTCTCTTTAAACACTTAAAGGAATAGTCTATTCCAAATTAAACTTTCATGATTCAGATCGCGCAGGCAATTTTCTAATTTATTCCTATTATAATTTTTTCTTCATTCTCTTGGTATCTTTATTTGAAAAAGCAAGAATGTAAGTGCTTGCTGATTGGTTTCTAAATGTAGCCACCAATCAGCAAGCTCAACCCAGGTGCTGAACCAAAAATGGTCCGGCTTCTAAGTTTAAATTCAAATAAAAATACCAAGAGAACAAAGGAAAAATTATAATAGGAGTAAATTAGAAAGTTGCTTAAAATTACATGCTCTATCTGAATCATGAAAGTTTAATTTTGACTAGACTATTCCTTTAAGGACCAGCTACGTTGCTGGTCTTTCTATTGGGGTTGCATTTTTAATAGCGAAGTCTATCACTATTACTTGACATACTGAAATGGATAGAAAGGTCAGAATTGAAATGTGCATGGGTGCTTTTACATTTTAAATAGAAGATTTTTTGCAATTTACTTCCATTAACAAAAATGCTTCTAGTAAAAGTTGAATACTGTTTTTCAGTGTCATACGTGCATATGCTGTGAGGACCGGTGGAACCAGTATTCAGGCTGATAGAGCTGGCAGTGGTGTGTGTTGTGTCTGTGAAGAGTAAAAGGGACAATGAACCCAATTTTTTTCTTTCATGATTCAGATAGAGCATGGCATTTTAATCAACTTTCTATTTTACTCCTATTATCAATTTTTCTTCGTTCTCTAGCTATCTTTATTTTAAAAGCAGGAATGTAAAGCTTAGCCGCCAGCCCATTTTAGGTTCAGCGCCATGGATAGGGCTTGCTTATTGGAGGCTTACATTTACCCACCAATAAGCAAGCATAACCCAGGTTCTTAACCAAAAATGGGACGGCTCCTATGCATCACATTCCTGCTTTTTAAATAAAAATAGCAAGAGAACAAAAAAATAAAGCAAAAATGGGCCGGCATCTAAACTTACATTTTTGCTCTTCAAATAAAGATACCAATAGAATGAAGAAAATGTGATAATAGGAGTAAATTAGAAAGTTGCTTAAAAACATAATTTATGTAAGAACTTACCTGATAAATTCATTTCTTTCATATTAGCAAGAGTCCATGAGCTAGTGACGTATGGGATATACATTCCTACCAGGAGGGGCAAAGTTTCCCAAACCTCAAAATGCCTATAAATACACCCCTCACCACACCCACAATTCAGTTTAACGAATAGCCAAGAAGTGGGGTGATAAGAAAAAAGTGCGAAAGCATATAAAATAAGGAATTGGAATAATTGTGCTTTATACAAAAAAATCATAACCACCACAAAAAAGGGCGGGCCTCATGGACTCTTGCTAATATGAAAGAAATGAATTTATCAGGTAAGTTCTTACATAAATTATGTTTTCTTTCATGTAATTAGCAAGAGTCCATGAGCTAGTGACGTATGGGATAATGATTACCCAAGATGTGGATCTTTCCACGCAAGAGTCACTAGAGAGGGAGGGATAAAATAAAGACAGCCAATTCCTGCTGAAAATAATCCACACCCAAAATAAAGTTTAATGAAAAACATAAGCAGAAGATTCAAACTGAAACCGCTGCCTGAAGTACTTTTCTACCAAAAACTGCTTCAGAAGAAGAAAATACATCAAAATGGTAGAATTTAGTAAAAGTATGCAAAGAGGACCAAGTTGCTGCTTTGCAAATCTGATCAACCGAAGCCTCATTCCTAAACGCCCAGGAAGTAGAAACTGACCTAGTAGAATGAGCTGTAATCCTTTGAGGCGGAGTTTTACCCGACTCAACATAGGCAAGATGAATTAAAGATTTCAACCAAGATGCCAAAGAAATGGCAGAAGCTTTCTGGCGTTTTCTAGAACCGGAAAAGATAACAAATAAACTCGAAGTCTTTCGGAAAGACTTAGTAGCTTCAACATAATATTTTAAAGCTCTAACAACATCCAAAGAATGCAACGATTTCTCCTTAGAATTCTTAGGATTAGGACATAATGAAGGAACCACAATTTCTCTACTAATGTTGTTGGAATTCACAACTTTAGGTAAAAATTCAAAAGAAGTTCGCAACACCGCCTTATCCTGATGAAAAATCAGAAAAGGAGACTCACAAGAAAGAGCAGATAGTTCAGAGACTCTTCTGGCAGAAGAGATCGCCAAAAGGAACAAAACTTTCCAAGAAAGTAATTTAATGTCCAAAGAATGCATAGGTTCAAACGGAGGAGCTTGAAGAGCCCCCAGAACCAAATTCAAACTCCAAGGAGGAGAAATTGACTTAATGACAGGTTTTATACGAACCAAAGCTTGTACAAAACAATGAATATCAGGAAGATTAGCAATCTTTCTGTGAAAAAGAACAGAAAGAGCAGAGATTTGTCCTTTCAAAGAACTTGCGGATAAACCTTTATCTAAACCATCCTGAAGAAACTGTAAAATTCTCGGAATTCTAAAAGAATGCCAAGAAAAATGATGAGAAAGACACCAAGAAATATAAGTCTTCCAGACTCTATAATATATCTCTCTGGATACAGATTTATGAGCCTGTAACATAGTATTAATCACAGAGTCAGAGAAACCTCTTTGACCAAGAATCAAGCGTTCAATCTCCATACCTTTAAATTTAAGGATTTGAGATCCTGATGGAAAAAAGGACCTTGCGACAGAAGGTCTGGTCGTAGCGGAAGAGTCCACGGATGGCAAGAGGCCATCCGGACAAGATCCGCATACCAAAACCTGTGAGGCCATGCCGGAGCTACCAGCAGAACAAACGAGCATTCCTTCAGAATCTTGGAGATTACTCTTGGAAGAAGAACTAGAGGCGGAAAGATATAGGCAGGATGATACTTCCAAGGAAGTGATAATGCATCCACTGCTTCCGCCTGAGGATCCCGGGATCTGGACAGATACCTGGGAAGTTTCTTGTTTAGATGAGACGCCATCAGATCTATCTCTGGAAGCTCCCACATTTGAACAATCTGAAGAAATACCTCTGGGTGAAGAGACCATTCGCCCGGATGCAACGTTTGGCGACTGAGATAATCCGCTTCCCAATTGTCTATACCTGGGATATGAACCGCAGAGATTAGACAGGAGCTGGATTCCACCCAAACCAAAATTCGAGATACTTCTTTCATAGCCAGAGGACTGTGAGTCCCTCCTTGATGATTGATGTATGCCACAGTTGTGACATTGTCTGTCTGAAAACAAATGAACGATTCTCTCTTTAGAAGAGGCCAAGACTGAAGAGCTCTGAAAATTGCACGGAGTTCCAAAATATTGATCGGTAATCTCACCTCCTGAGATTCCCAAACTCCTTGTGCCGTCAGAGATCCCCACACAGCTCCCCAACCTGTGAGACTTGCATCTGTTGAAATTACAGTCCAGGTCGGAAGCACAAAAGAAGCCCCCTGAATTAAACGATGGTGATCTGTCCACCACGTTAGAGAGTGTTGTACAATCGGTTTTAAAGATATTAATTGAGATATCTTTGTGTAATCCTTGCACCATTGATTCAGCATACAGAGCTGAAGAGGTCGCATGTGAAAACGAGCAAAGGGGATCGCGTCCGATGCAGCAGTCATAAGACTTAGAATTTCCATGCATAAGGCTACCGAAGGGAATGATTGTGACTGAAGGTTTCGACAAGCTGAAATCAATTTTAGACGTCTCTTGTCTGTTAAAGACAGAGTCATGGACACTGAATCTATCTGGAAACCCAGAAAGGTTACCCTTGTCTGAGGAATTAATGAACTTTTTGGTGAATTGATCCTCCAACCATGATCTTGAAGAAACAACACAAGTCGATTCGTATGAGATTCTGCTAAATGTAAAGACTGAGCAAGTACCAAGATATCGTCCAAATAAGGAAATACCACAATACCCTGTTCTCTGATTACAGACAGAAGGGCACCGAGAAATTCTTGGAGCTGTAGCTAGGCCAAACGGCAGAGCCACAAACTGGTAATGCTTGTCCAGAAAAGAGAATCTCAGGAACTGATAATGATCTGGATGAATCGGAATATGCAGATATGCATCCTGTAAATCTATTGTGGACATATAATGCCCTTGCTGAACAAAAGGCAAGATAGTCCTTACAGTTACCATTTTGAACGTTGGTATCCTTACATAACGATTCAATATTTTTAGATCCAGAACTGGTCTGAAGGAATTCTCCTTCTTTGGTACAATGAAGAGATTTGAATAAAACCCCATCCCCTGTTCCAGAACTGGAACTGGCATAATTACTCCATCCAACTCTAGATCTGAAACACAATTCAGAAATGCTTGAGCTTTCACTGGATTTACTGGGACACGGGAAAGAAAAAATCTCTTTGCAGGAGGTCTCATCTTGAAACCAATTCTGTACCCTTCTGAAACAATGTTCTGAATCCAAAGATTGTGAACAGAATTGATCCAAATTTCTTTGAA
Organism: Bombina bombina; assembly: GCF_027579735.1. Lineage (NCBI taxonomy): Eukaryota > Metazoa > Chordata > Amphibia > Anura > Bombinatoridae > Bombina > Bombina bombina. The sequence goes on along the minus strand of NC_069507.1, from coordinate 41,889,072 downwards.
AAAACGTAACCTGCCCCCTACCAGCTGAGCTGGAATGAGGGCCGCACCTTCATGTGGACTTAGAAGCTGGCTTTGCCTTTCTAGAAGGCTTGGATTTATTCCAGACTGGAGATGGTTTCCAAACTGAAACTGCTCCTGAGGATGAAGGATCAGGCTTTTGTTCTTTGTTGAAACGAAAGGAACGAAAACGATTATTAGCCCTGTTTTTACCCTTAGATTTTCTATCCTGTGGTAAAAAAGTTCCTTTCCCACCAGTAACAGTTGAGATAATAGAATCCAACTGAGAACCAAATAATTTGTTACCCTGGAAAGAAATGGAAAGTAGAGTTGATTTAGAAGCCATATCAGCATTCCAAGTTTTAAGCCATAAAGCTCTTCTAGCTAAAATAGCTAGAGACATAAACCTGACATCAACTCTGATAATATCAAAAATGGCATCACAGATAAAATTATTAGCATGTTGAAGAAGAGTAATAATATTATGAGAATCATGATCTGTTACTTGTTGCGCTAAAGTCTCCAACCAAAAAGTTGAAGCTGCAGCAACATCAGCCAATGATATAGCAGGTCTAAGAAGATTACCTGAACACAGATAAGCTTTTCTTAGAAAGGATTCAATTTTCCTATCTAAAGGATCCTTAAACGAAGTACCATCTGACGTAGGAATAGTAGTACGTTTAGCAAGGGTAGAAATAGCCCCATCAACCTTAGGGATCTTGTCCCAAAATTCTAATCTATCAGACGGCACAGGATATAATTGCTTAAAACGTTTAGAAGGAGTAAATTAATTACCCAATTTATCCCATTCTCTGGAAATTACTTCAGAAATAGCATTAGGAACAGGAAAAACTTCTGGAATAACCACAGGAGATTTAAAGACCTTATCTAAACGTTTAGAATTAGTATCAAGAGGACCAGAATCCTCTATTTCTAAAGCAATTAGTACTTCTTTAAGTAAAGAACGAATAAATTCCATTTTAAATAAATATGAAGATTTATCAGCATCAATCTCTGAGACAGAATCCTCTGAACCAGAAGAGTCATCAGAATCAGAATGATGATGTTCATTTAAAAATTCATCTGTAGAGAGAGAAGTTTTAAAAGATTTTTTATGTTTACTAGAAGGAGAAATAACAGACATAGCCTTCTTGATGGATTCAGAAACAAAATCTCTTATGTTATCAGGAACATTCTGCACCTTAGATGTTGAAGGAACTGCAACAGGCAATGGTACATTACTAAAGGAAATATTATCTGCATTAACAAGTTTGTCATGACAATTAATACAAACAACAGCCGGAGGAATAGCTACCAAAAGTTTACAGCAGATACACTTAGCTTTGGTAGTTCCAGCACTAGACAGCGATTTTCCTGAAGTATCTTCTGACTCGGATGCAACGTGAGACATCTTGCAATATGTAAGAGAAAAAACAACATATAAAGCAAAATTGATCAAATTCCTTAAATGACAGTTTCAGGAATGGGAAAAAATGCCAATAAACAAGCTTCAAGCAACCAGAAGCAAAGAAAAAATGAGACTGAAATAATGTGGAGACAAAAGCGACGCCCATATTTTTTAGCGCCAAATAAGACGCCCACATTATTTGGCGCCTAAATGCTTTTTGGCGCCAAAAATGACGTCACATCAGGGACCCGGAAAATTTTTGGCGCAAAAAGACGTAAAAAAAAAATGACGCAACTTCCGGCGACACGTATGACGCCGGAAAATGAAAAGATTTTTTGCGCCAAAAAAGTCCGCGCCAAGAATGACGCAATAAAATGATGCATTTTCAGCCCACAGGGAAAAAAAGAGTCAAATTTTTTAAGGTAAGAAAAAATGATTGAATCAAATGCATTATCCCAAATATGAAACTGACTGTCTGAAAATAAGGAATGTTGAACATCCTGAGTCAAGGCAAATAAATGTTTGAATACATATATTTAGAACTTTATAAACAAAGTGCCCAACCATAGCTTAGAGTGTCACAGAAAATAAGACTTACTTACCCCAGGACACTCATCTACATGTTTGTAGAAAGCCAAACCAGTACTGAAACGAAAAGCAGCAGAGGTAATGGTATATAAATAAGAGTATACCGTCGATCTGAAAAGGGAGGTAAGAGATGAATCTCTACGACCGATAACAGAGAACCTATGAAATAGACCCCGTAGAAGGAGATCACTGTATTCAAAATAGGCAATACTCTCCTCACATCCCTCTGACATTCACTGCACGCTGAGAGGAAAACCGGGCTCCAACTTGCTGCGGAGCGCATATCAACGTAGAATCTAGCACAAACTTACTTCACCACCTCCATAGGAGGCAAAGTTTGTAAAACTGAATTGTGGGTGTGGTGAGGGGTGTATTTATAGGCATTTTGAGGTTTGGGAAACTTTGCCCCTCCTGGTAGGAATGTATATCCCATACGTCACTAGCTCATGGACTCTTGCTAATTACATGAAAGAAATTGCCTGCTTTATCTGAATCGTGAAAGAAAAAAATTTGGGTTTAGTGTCCCTTTAATTTGTATCATACGTTGTGTTCAAATACTAGTGCACGGGTCCTCAAGGCATATTTGCGTATGCTGCTGAAAACCAGTAAACATTTTTACTAGAAGCATTTTTGGAAGTATATTGGAAATATGAGTGTGTTCAAAATTAAAACCATTTGACCTTTCTATTCCTAAGTGTAGGGAACACCGATTTGTAAGATACAAGGTAAAAACTGCCTTTAGAACTGGAGCTTCATAGTAATGACAAGATTCCTTTGTTAATCTTGCAAGCCCAGGGACTTTTAGATAATCAGGCCCACGGTCTTCATAAAGTAATGTGTGCCACAATTTTGTAACTGAAAAGCTTATTAATATCATATCTGCGATGTGGCCAGATAAGAGACGAGTTATAAACGAGTAGTAATATTGCAATGTTTAATATCCATTTAAACTGATCTTGAACAGACCATCTTTTTTAACAAAGTAGTTTGAATTAATTATTTATTTATTAAAGCAGGCAGTGTAGGTCGCTTGAGTAGGCCACGGGGCCCATTTATCAAGCGCCTTGTTTCTGGCGAGTCTTCAGAAATACAAGTTATGGAGCATCGGTTTTTAGATCCTGTCCGCCTGCTCTGATGAGGCGGACAGCAATCGCCGGAAATCAACCCGATCGAGTACGATCGGGTTGATTGACACCCCCTGCTGGCGACCGATTGGCCGCGAGTCTGCAGGGAGCGGCGTTGTACCAGCAGCTCACAAGAGCTGCTGGTGCAATGCTGAATACGGAAAGCGTATTGCTCTCCGCATTCAGCGATGTCTGTTGGACCTGATCCGCACTGTCGGATCAGGTCCGACAGACATATGATAAATAGGCCCCAATGTATTAATAAGATGTGTGAGTGTTAGGCTGACGATATGGCCGCTTTAAAAAGGGACACATATGAAAAATACATATGTCAGGGCTGTTTTCAGGGCTGTTTAAAGAAATGGTTTTGTATAAGATCCCTCACATATATATTTTTCATATGTGTTCCTTCTTAAAGCGGCAATATGGTCAGCCTAGTGAGTGTGGACTATTTATTTACATAAGTGAAGTTACATAATATGATACTACTGTGATCACAGCAAACTCTGCAAACGTCATCCCAGTAGCAACCCCCCCCCAAAAAAACCTAGAAGATGGGGGCACAGCGCAGTGCAAAGGAAGGGGCCCCTGTTTCTGTATAGTATTGCAAGAAACCTTAGTAGACAAAGCTTCATACAAATAGTATATAAACTTGTCTTTTCCAAGTGCAATTATTTCTAAACATGTCTCAGTAGTCTGATGGGATGAAAAAGGTTAATCTGTCTGGATATTTGTCGCATTTATCTAATGTGAATCTCCATGGTGGCATACAAGTGGGTACCATTAAATCTGCTCTCACAATCTAGCAACCACTTTCAACAAATGCTCATCGAATAACCATTTGTAATAAGAGATTTCAGACACTAATAAGTATCTGTACAGAAAGACAATGTACTCATGAATGAACAAATCAGATGACTATCAACAAATTATAGAATACCAAAGCCTCCTAATTTATATTTTATCCTTTTATATGGTCAATAAAATAAAGCAGGGCAGAAATTAAAATATATTTATAAAGAGAAAAATTCTACCACCTGGGAATTGTTTTTTGTGCTTTAAAGGGACATAAAACAAATTGGGATAGAGACAAAATATAATAATATGTACTACCTGCAAATTTATACTGCAGTGCTTCAACGTTAACCCTTTCTTTTTAGTTTCTGAATTGTAAAGCTCTAACTCCCCCCACACATTTCCTTCTATGGCTGTATCTATATCTATTGTTGTTTGGTAGAATGCAAAAATGAATAGGGATTATCTGCTGGAGCATGCCTAGAAGCTGTGAACTCAGTTGAAATACAATGCCTGTGTCTAAACACTGATAAGGGGGGGGGGGGGGGGAGTTGGCTTCTCTAGGCAGCTTAGCTATGTAATTCATTTTGCTTATTTTTTAAAATTATTTTAAAAAACTTGCCAGCAATTTTTAAACAATCTTTTTTATGCAAACTATTTTTAATTAATTAGCCCTTTTAGGATATGCACAGATCTCAACCTATCTGATGTCACTTTAAATATAAATCAGTAGCTACATCATCCAAGTCCTTAGAATTAATTGGAATTAGATGGCCAGACAAAAGATAATGGTCTAGAAAATGAGTGGAGCGCAAACATTTGTGTGTGAGTAATAAGGGGTATATTGCAGGTGTTTGCGCTCATCAGGCTTAATGTTCGTATTATGAGTTGAAAGTAAACCTGATAGCTTAAGAACAATCATGATTTACGCTAGAAACACCTGTTACACAAAACAAAGGTAACTCTAGGGGGCGCTAGAATAAATAAATAATGTAGGTACAAATCTAAAAAGAACCTATAAAATAGCAATATAGATAATAATATTACATCAGCAAGAATTCTATGACCCTAGAACTAATAAATAACAAATATGCACTAAAATATAAAAATCAGGTTATATAAAATGCAATAGCACATGGGCTCTCATAAAATATGATATATATAGGACTTCCGGTGGGAGGCTTAGCAAGATGGTCGCAAGTAGGAACTGCTCTGCTTGAGACCAAGTTATTTCTTCCTATTCTAGGATTAAATCTCCGCCATCCTGCTAGCCCTTAGCAGTTTCAGCTGTTCGGGCATTTATAAGGATCAAGCATTACAACTCTTGGCCCCCGGAACAACGGGAAAGTATTGAAGAGGAGAAAGCTGTGATACGCATTGTATACAACACAGCGGAAAGAAATGGAACAAGCATGGGAATCTACCCTGCCGCAACAGGTTCTCAAAATAAAGACATTTTAGCTGCCATACAGGGTTTGCTTCTACCTGCGTTAAATAAGCTGGAATCTACCCTGCAAATCTTACTGGCCGAAACTCAGGTCGTGGATCTCCCGCATGCGGGTCCAAAATGGCGCAGCCTTCCCACAGAATCCTTCTGTAATCATGCCTGCATGACTCCTGAGGCGCATCTGAGACACAAAGAGGGATTGAAGGAACAACCACTGCTGTCAGCAGGTGTAGCTTACTCATTCAAGATTAGCAGTGAAGCAGGACCCCCTATAGTTGAAAAGGGGGCGATGTACACCGCAAGGTTTGACTCTGAGCTGCAGCACGACTCCAGCAATCATTCTTCCTACCAGCCATTAGAGATCACAATCTACCGGACTCAGCTACAGCTTGCCTCTGAAATGGAGTTGGCGGTAGACCTATCATGCACATATGGATTTAAAAGCATTCCCACGTGTTCCATCAACAAGTTTAAATCTGACGGACATGCGGACAGGGTTGTGGCAGCGATAAATAGAGAGCAGCTGGATGTTCACGAACCGCACTGTTGCCGACCCCCTGAGAGACGCTTTGATCCCTGGAGGTACGGCTGCTTAGGCATGGTTCGTGCTGGAATTGGGTGATCTGTTTTTGCAGGCTAATGCATTTGTTGCCGGGCTGAAACTCCATGGCATGAACCCTTTGGACTTTTGCATGTTTGAAATGTCAACCTTTCTGTGCAGTCTTGTTTGAATGTTTGAATTTTTGTCAACTTATCACACGGGAATGGACATCTAGTCTGATCTGCTTCAGGACTTGGCTAGCTATAGGGGTTGGCTGACTTACATTCTGATATATATCGGCTAAGAGTCTTATTGCCTCTCGATCCCAATTTGCACATTACTAATTTGAGCCTTCTACCTTAAATTGGCCAGTGCTTCCCATATGGCTGCTCAGTGGCGTCACTAGGGTTGGTGTCACCCGGTGCGTTAAGTCATGGTGTCACCCCCCCCAGAAAGCAGACACACACAAAAACACAGGCAAACACACATACAAACACTCAGACACACTTAAAAACATACTCAGATGCACACACAAACACTTGGAAACACACTCAGACACACACACAAAAACACACACACAAAAACACAGACACACACATACAAAATATGTAAACTGCACTGCATTAATTATAAAGCTCATGCCTAGAGCTGCTCCCTGGCTCAGCAGAGCATCAAATGAAAGATAAACAGAGCACTCTAAAATAAATCACTGAAGAAAAGGTATAGGTGCGCAAACTATGAAAATTCTGCTCTCTGACCCTGTTCCAAGTCTGTCAGTGCACAGCCCCGGGCCGCGTGCCTACCGCTTCTTATGGCCAATCACCTCTGCACTCTGCCCACCCCCAGACCCCCACCCGCCCTCCTACCTGTTCAGTGTGCACTTAGTGTACCGTTACTGTAAAAATCTGGTGGGCATCATACGTGGCTCCTTCACTTTAGAGACAGTGTCAAACAGTCATGCGGTCAGGTGCCAGGCACCCCCCTCATGATTTGCCAGTTCCCGTTTAGAGAGACAGCACAGCAGTGAGTGATTCCACTGCTCCACATGTCACTGAGCAGTGAGCACAGATAGGCAGGCAGGTTTAGGCTAGCAGCGCAACTTTGCAAGCCCCACGGCACACCCACAACATTCATAGTGAAATTGGGCAGGGGAGGAGCAAAGTACAAACAAGCAAAAGCAGCCGGGAAAACTATTTGTTGAAATTGCAGCACTGGCTCAAGGGGCAAAAAAATTGTGTGTCTACAACTTCCCCAGTCCCACTAATGTTCACAAATGCCAGGCTTTAATAAAATAATCTATGCATCTCAAAATTGTATTTCTTTGAATTTCAATAAAATGTAAAAAAAAAAAAAATTTTTTTTTTTTTTTGGTGTCACCCCCTGGAGGGTGTCACCCGGGTGCGGCCCGCCCCCCCTAGTGACGCCACTGTGGCTGCTTTAACTACCACTTGTAAGATTTTTGCTGGCTTTCATATATTTCTTAACGTTAGTGGGAGATGAATTAGCCTATGACATGACATAAACATACAGGAGATTTTAATATATGTTTTAACTTGGGGCCATGAAACACAGAGAAGCTACCCAGAGTTTGATCTTGCATTGAAGCCACATAGGGTTGTTATTATGATGGATGTAGATTAGTTTTTGCTTTCTGCCAAATCAGATGTCTATTCAGTATGGCTAAGCTCACCACCCTGTCCTGTTATACATGATGTGAACTACACATAGCTGCTTTCTATGGGACATAGCCTATAGCCACTCAGACCATAATACGTACGACACCCACTACTTACAGAAAATATACTCCCTACGCAGCTAAGGCTAGACAGGGCAACAGTGTTGACAATATGCCCGCATCATAGACCTCTTAGAATAAATGTTTTTTTTGATGTGTGTACTAAGTCATAATTTCAATTTACCAAAAGGTAGAGACCATAATTTTCCCTACTCTCTGCCTGCTGCTTTTTGATGTACTGCAATGTTATCAATCTGTTTTATGCTTTATAACCTTAATCAGTAGACATAGTATTGTCTAGACAATATTAGGTAAGAAGGGTAAGGTTTGTTCTCACAATTTAAGTGTAGTGTAGCTACGTTTTATTTTGATTTTTAATTTAGTTAGGCAGGGGCATTATATGATATCTCTGTTACAGATGATGGCGGGTAGTTGGCGAACTCGGCTGAGGAAATAAAAAGGCCATACAGCATGCGAAATCTGCAGTTTACTCTGGAATGTCTGAGAACTGTAACAGTCATTTCCCACCTCAATTCATTATTGCTAGTTCCCTGTGAGACACAGTTCTGTATATATACTCGCCTATAACTCTCCGGCGCACTAGACCCATCTTTTTGAGTATACAGTTTAACGTAACGCCTATACAGCTTTATTTTCCTGCCTTTATTAATCACTGATATCTCTGTGTAAAATTGAACATACGGAAATAGTACAAATGCCATACCGGATGTACTGCCTTTAGCCCCCGCTGAGTTTAGTTTAGTTTATTTTTATTTTCTTTAATAGTTTAGTCTTGTTTGAATGTTGTGTTTAGTTATAGTTATAATAAAAAGTAAAAACCCCAATAGTGAGTGCATAAATCATATCTAATTAATTGCACAACTGTATTGTGAATCACTTGGAAAATCTCTGTCACATTTATCTGCTGTAACGACTTGCTTCAATCACCCTGCATGGTAGAACCTTGTACGGAATGTATAGATGTGCTCAATGTTGGTAATAAATAAAATTAAAAAAAAAAAATATGATATATATAGGCGAAATGTTCAAAGTGAAGAGAATAATACAATTAGAAATGTATCTTAATAGTTCTTATCTGTGTGGGATTCGGATATCCAAATAGTCCCAAAGGTGAACAGTCCCTCCAGATATGTATTAATCCTCTTGAGTGGCACAGGTATGGGAATCACACTTGAATTCTGAAGTCAGCTCCTTGTCACAAAACCAATCAGGATAGGAACTTTCTCTGTGCAAAAGGATCACAAAGACAAGGGCGCCTCCTTGTGTGATACAGTATGGGCAAACATAAACTATGTGAATACCAAATTATACTCACAAAGATGGCAGCACTATAAACATAGGCAGAGTACAACAAAACATTTATAGGGAACAAACTGGTAGAGGGACCTGTCGAGAGTCGCACTGTTGTAGTCAGCTCTTAAGAAGGTGATTTACAAACAGCTGGACTCTTAAGCTTACATGCTAAAGGGGTTCAAGGGGTTAGCAATGGAGGAGAGGAACTGGTATAAAGAAAGATTAGTGTAGGTTGTATGCATCCCTGAACAGTAGAGTCTTTAGGGAGCACTTGAAGCTTTCAAAGCTAGGGGAGAGTCTTGTGAAGCAAGGCAGAGAGTTCCAGAAGATGGGAGCCAGTCCTGTAAACAGGAGTGTGAGAAGGTAACAAGAGAGGAGGAGTGTAGGAGGTCATGAGTAGAGCAAAGGGGACAGGAGGGAGAGTATCTGGAGACAAGGTCTGAGACATAGGGAAGAGCAGTGCAGTTGAGAGCTTTGTATGTCAGAGTGAGGATTTTGTGTTTAATCCTAGAGGCAAGAGGAAGCCAGTGAAGGGATTGGTAGAGAGGTGCAGCAGATGAAGAGCGACGTGTAAGGAAGATGAGTCTGGCAGATGATTGTAAAGGAACTAGGCGGCAGCTGGGGAAACCAGAGAGGACAGAGTTGCAGTAATCGAGGCGGGAAAGGATGAGAGAGTGAATTAAAATCTTGGTTGTGTCTTGTGTAAGGAAATGTCTAATTTTAGAGATGTTTTTAAGGTGGAAGCGGCAGGATTTAGCCAAGGACTGAATGTGAGGAGTGAAAGAAAGATCTGAATCAAATGTGACCCCAAGACATCGGGCATGCGGGGTAGGGGTAATGATGGAGTTCTCAACAGTTATAGAGAGATTGGGGTGGAGATTTTGGAAGAAAGGGGGAAATAGGGAGCTCAGTTTTGGAGAGATTTAGCTTGAGTTAGTGAGAGGACATCCAGGAAGAGATGTGAGAAAGACAGTTAGTGGCATGGGTTAGCAAGGACAGGGATAGGTCTGGTGCAGAGAAGTAGATTTGGGTGTGGTCGGCATACAAATGATATTGGAACCCATGGGACTTTATTAGGGAACCTAATGATGATGTGTAGATTGAGAAGAGAAGGGGACCGAGAACAGAGCCTTACGGTACCCCGACAGAAAGTGGTGATGGGGCAGAGGAGGCTCCAGAGAAGGCTACACTAAAGGTACGGTTTGACAGGTAGGAAGAGAACCACAAGAGGGCTGTGTTACAAATGCCAAAGGATTGAAGGGTTTGGAGCAAAAGAGGGTGGTCAACAGTATCAAAGGCTGCGGACAGATCAAGGAGGATAAGCAGAGAGAAGTGGCCTTTGGATTTAGCTGTAAGTAGGTAGTTGGTAACCTTAACGATTGCTGTCTCTGTGGAGTGATGGGGACGAAATCCAAATTGCAGTGGGTCAAGGAGGGAGTTTAATGTAAGGAAATTGGATAGGCGTGCATATAATAGCTTTTCTAGAAGCTTTGAGGCAAGAGGGAGTAGGGAAATAGGGCGGTAGTTGGATGGGGAGGTTGGATCAAGAGAAGGTTTTTTGAGGAAAGGTGTGACCAGTGCATGTTTCATAGCTGTTTTGTAGCTGTAAGGAGATAGGGTCAAGGGGACAGGTAGTGAGGTGAGAGCACAGTATAAGTGCAGAAACTTCTTCCTCAGTAACAGGGCGAAAGAGCTACAGTGGGCAAAAAAGTATTTAGCCAGCCACCAATTGTGCAAGTTCTCCCACTTAAGAAGATGAGAGAGGCCTGTAATTTCATCATAGGTATACCTCCACTAAGAGAGTCTGATTTGGATAGAATTTATTTGCATATTATGGTGGAAAATAAGTATTTGGTCACCTACAAACAAGCAAGATTTCTGGCTCTCACAGACCTGTATCTTCTTCTTTAAGAGGCTCATCTGTCCTCCACTCATTACCTGTATTAATGGCACCTGTTTGAACTTGTTATCAGTATAAAAGACACCTGTCCACAACCTCAAACAGTCACACTCTAAACTCCACTATGGTGAAGACCAAAGAGCTGTCGAAGGACACCAGAAAATAAATTGTAGACCTGCACCAGGCTGGGAAGACTGAATCTGCAATAGGCAAGCAGCTTGGTGTGAAGAAATCAACTGTGGGAGCAATAATTAGAAAATGAAAGACATACAAGACCACTGATAATCTCTCTTGATCTGGGGCTCCACGCAAGATCTCACCCCGTGGGGTCAAAATGATCACAAGAACGGTGAGCAAACATCCCAGAACCACACAGGGGGACCTAGTGAATGACCTGCAGAGAGCTGGGACCAACGTAACAAAGGCTACCATCAGTAACACACTACGCCACCAGGGACTCAGATCCTGCAGTGCCAGACGTGTCCCCCTGCTTAAGCCAGTACATACCCGGGCTCGTCTGAAGTATGCTAGAGAGCATTTGGATGATCCAGAAGCAGATTGGGAGAATGTCATATGGTCAGATGAAACCAAAGTAGAACTGTTTGTTAGAAACACAACTCGTCGTGTTTGGAGGAGAGAGAATGCTGAGTTGCAACCAAAGAACACCATACCTACTGTGAAGCATGGGGGTGGCAACATCATGCTTTGGGGCTGTTTATCTGTAAAGGGAACAGGATGACTGATCCATGTACATGAAAGAATGAATGGGGCCATGTATCGTGAGATTTTGAGTGCAAACCTCCTTCCATCAGCAAGGGCATTGAAGATGAAACGTGGCTGGGTCTTTCAGCATGACAATGATCCCAAACACACCGCCTGGGCAATGAAGGAGTGGCTTCGTAAGAAGCATTTCAAGGTCCTTGAGTGGCCTAGCCAGTCTCCAGATCTCAACCCCAAAAAAAACCTTTGGAGGGAGTTGAAAGTCCGTGTTGCCAAGCGACAGCAACAAAACATCACTGCTCTAGAGGAGATCTGCATGCAGGAATGGGCCAACATACCAGCAACAGTGTGTGACAACCTTGTGAAGACTTACAGAAAATGTTTGACCTCTGTCATTGCCAACAAAGGATATATAACAAAGTATTGAGATTAACTTTTGATATTGACCAAATACTTATTTTCCACCATAATTTGCAAATAAATTCTTTCCAAATCAGACAATGTGATTGTCTGGATTTGTTTCCACATTATGTCTCTCATAGTTGAGGTATACCTATGATGAAAATTACAGGCCTCTCTCATCTTCTTAAGTGGGAGAACTTGCAAACACGACGAGTTGTGTTTCTACCAAACAGTTCTACTTTGGTTTCATCTGACCATATGACATTCTCCCAATCCGCTTCTGGATCATCCAAATGCTCTCTAGCATACTTCAGATGGGCCCGGGGATGTACTGGCTTAAGCAGGGGGACATGTCTGACACTGCAGGATCTGAGTCCCTGGCGGTGTAGTGTGTTACTGATGGTAGCCTTTGTTACGTTGGTCCCAGCTCTCTGCAGGTCATTCACTAGGTCCCCCTGTGTGGTTCTGGGATGTTTGCTCACCGTTCTTGTGATCATTTTGACCCCACGGGGTGAGATCTTGCGTGGAGCCCCAGATCAAGAGAGATTATCAGTGGTCTTGTATGTCTTTCATTTTCTAATTATTGCTCCCACAGTTGATTTCTTCACACCAAGCTGCTTGCCTATTGCAGATTCAGTCTTCCCAGCCTGGTGCAGGTCTACAATTTTGTTTCTGGTGTCCTTCGACAGCTCTTTGGTCTTAACCATAGTGGAGTTTGGAGTGTGACTGTTTGAGGTTGTGGACAGGTGTCTTTTATACTGATAACAAGTTCAAACAGGTGCCATTAATACAGGTAATGAGTGGAGGACAGATGAGCCTCTTAAAGAAGATACAGGTCTGTGAGAGTCAGAAATCTTGCTTGCTTGTAGGTGACCAAATACTTATTTTCCACCATAATATGCAAATAAATTCTATCCAAATCAGACAATGTGATTGGCTATGCGGGTTGTGGTTGATTGCGAGCGTATGAGGGGTGAGAGAATGGAAGTTTGTTGAGAGCTGATTTTGTTTCTGATGGAGTCAATTTTGTTATTGAAGTGGCTGGCAAAGTCTTGAGCTGACAGAGAAGTTGTATTAGGAGGTGGGGGTGGGCAGAGAAGAGTATTGAAAGTAGAGAACAGACGTTTTGGGTTTGAAGAAAGAGTAGAGATAAGAGTAGAGAAGTAATGTTGCTTATATAGATTAAGGGCAGAATAGTAGGAGTTCAAGATTAATTTGTAATGAAGAAAATCAGCTGAACTCCGATATTTTCTCCAGTGCCGCTCAGCAGTACGGGAACATCTGCGTAGGTACCGTGTTAGAGGAGTATGCCAGGGCTGAGGATGAGTGTGTGATTTCCAAGCTATGGTAAGAGGGGACAGACTGTCAAGGACGGATGCAAGGGTGGAATTATAGTGGAAAGATAGATTGGTCATGGCAGGAAAAGGAGGAGATGGATGAGAGGAGAAATTCGAGGGAATTAGCAAGCTGTTGCTGATCTAATGACATAATGCTTCTGTGAAGTTTGGTGTGAGGAGTAGAAAGAGGGAGAGTTGTAGGGAGGGATGATATGTTGCAAGTGAGGAGATGGTGGTCAGAAAGAGGAAAAGGGGAGTTTGTAAAGTTTGAAATAGTGCATCGATAGCTAAAGATCAGGTCAAGGGAGTGACCGTCTTTGTGAGTGGGAGAGTCAGTCCATTGCGACAAACCGAAAGAGGAAGTGAGTTGCAGAAGTTGTTTTGCTGAGGAGGCAGTGGGATTGTCAAGAGGGGTGTTGAAGTCACCAAGAATGAGGGCAGGGGTGTCTGAGGAAAAAAAAAAAAAAGGTAGCCAGGCAGCCAAGTGATCTAGAAATTGAGTTGAGGAACCAGGGGGTCGGTATATGACTGCAACACGTATAGAGAGGGGAGAGAATAAGCGAATCATGTGGGTTTCCAATGAGGAAAATGCAGTAGTGGATGCTGTGTCTAGGGGAGAGGGCCAGAAGGTTGAGGGAGCGGGAGATAAAGAGGTCATGTATATAAGTGAGCTTGTTGCAAACAGAGCGAGAGTTCCAGAGTGCACAAGTGAAAGGGGTAGTGGCTTTAGATGCGAGAGGAATGTGAGTAAGGTTACAAGAGTTTTGTTTTCTGAGTCTATGGAACGGTACGCATGGATGTGCACGGCAGGGAAGTTGTTGAGGACCAGGATTAGGGGAGATGTCACCAGCAGTTAATATAAGCAAGAGGGAGAGTGACATGAGATACAGATTTGCAGTAATGAGACTTTTTTTGAGAGGAGGTGAAGGGGGGAGAGAGAGTGTTAGAAAAAAAAAAGGGTGGCAAAGTGCTTTAACATAGAGACACATACATACACATGTCTAAATATGAATATGTATGTATATACAGTGTATATACAGTATATATATATGATCTCTGATGAAGCGCATGTGAGCATGCGGGAAACGCGTCAGATCCAGCCCTGCACACTGTGTGTCTTTTACTTGCCTGTTCATTAAATTAACCACTTTGGAATAGAGTTTGCAGTTCCTCGTTTTTCTTTCTTCTAATACTATATATATATATATATATATATATATATATATATATAGAGAGAGAGAGAGAGAGAGAGAGAGAGAGAGAGAGATGTGCTGTATACATATGTATTTATATGTGTATATATGTATGTGGAGCCATTTGCCGTTAAGTAGATGAAAACATGAAAAAGCATATTCATGCAACATTAATTTTTAATAAAGGTTTTAACTATGTATTTTCTGCAAATATTTGTAATTCTAATGTTCTGCTGTTCTGCACATAGCAGAATATGTTTTATGTATTTATAAATAGATGTGCCTATATATATCTGTATATTAAATCTATACCTATATATAATTATATATATATATATATATATATACAGTATATATATATATATATATATATATATATATATATATATATATAGGTATAGATATATATTGTACAAAAAAAACCCATCAGATATATGTAGAAATATTTATTTATGAAGAAATAGAACATATTATGTTATGTGAAGAACATTGGAATGTGAAATATTCCATATTTTCATGTTGGGTTAGCGCACATTAGAATATGCGATCAGGTTTGCACGAGAGTGGGATGTTAGTTTTTTTCCACTTTTTTTTGCTTTATTGACTCCTATGAGGGAATACGTAAACAAGCAATAAATATTGTAAGTTTGGCTTTTGTGCGCTTCGGGTTTGAGCACAAGCCAAAACAGTTTACTTTCAACTCATAATACGAGCGCAACCTAACACGCGCAAAAAGCTTACTTCTATCGCAATAGATGCACTAGCGGGAGAGTTAATTAGTGCTCCACTCATAATCTGGCCCAATGTGCTCAGAATGATGCTACAGGATTAGTTTTCAGAACAAATTAATACCTTGTTTGAGATAAGTATCCATCATCACTATCACCACTTGTCTTGCAAACGTGTTACTGGAGTACACAAGACTTGCCACTGTCCTTTTTATAATAAAATATAAACTTTTTTCCAATTCTATATCTTATCATCTCTGCTAAGGCCAATTAGAGACAGATATGTGGCAGGCTTTGACTTGTGAAGTCTGCAGCTGAATTTCCAATTGTCATAATTGGAAAATCCACAATTGTAAGTGTTAATTTACATGAAAAAGGGTCGACATAAATAATAAAAGTATATTACAAAGTTTTTGTTTTCTGTTGCACTTGCTACAGATAATTAAAAAGCAATTATAGTGTAAAGATATATGCTCTAATTTGTTTGTGTGTAATTTTAGCACTAACAACCCTGCAATTCTAAGGGGACGAATTATCAAGCTCTGAATGCAGCGTGATGCCCCTGCTTCCTGGGCTCACCAGAAACAGTAGTTATGAAGCAGCGATCTAAAGACCGCTGCTCCATAACTTGTCCGCTGCTTCTGAGGCTGCGGTCTTCAATCCGCCCGATCCTATACGATCGGGCTGATTGACACCCCCTGCTAGCGGATCTGCAGGGGGCGGCATTGCACAAGCAGTTCACAAGAACTGCTTGTGCAATGATAAATGCAGACAGCGTATGCTGTCTGCATTTATCGATGTGCGGCGGACATGATACGCTACATTGTATCATGTCCGCTCGCACTTTGATAAATTGACGGTCTCTTTAACCACTTTGCAGGGGTTAAGCACAAAGTTATAGTACCGCTCTGGAGCCACAGATAACTGATTGGGACACTCATGAACAAGCTCTCTGCAAATCCCAAGTGATACTTTAAAGGGACAGCAAACTTTTTTTTGCATTATTATACAGTATGTACACAATTAATAAGGGTAGTTCATTTATAAACTAATCTTTAATACATTTTTCTCCCCAAAAAGCTCACGGTTCCATAGCTAGCTTTTTAGCTGCTGCATTTTTTTTAAACTGCATTACAGGTTGTTAATAGTTGCCAACAGTCCCTGATTTCCAGGGACAGTCCCTGGATTTTGTTGTATGTCCCTGGATTTTTTTGTCCCTGAAAATGTCCCTGAAAATCTCCTTTGCACAATATTTGTTGTTTGCATATACTGTATATATATATATATATATATATATATATATATATATATATATATACACATACACATATACAGATAGATAGATGATAAATAGATATAGTGTATTATTTAAATATAATTCATTCCTAATGGAATATTGTTATTATTATTGAATGGGTTCACATATTATTTGTCTTTCTAATTTTGATGCTGTGTTATAAAAATAACCATATGCCCAGAATGTGTTCCAGAGACTGGGTAGGCGTAAGAGATTGGTGCTGTAATCTGTATAATAAACTATGGATAAGTCTAAATTATACTATTACTATCAAATGGGTGTGTTTTGATTGCAGAACTGAGTGGGCGAAGCAGTTGAACAGTAGGTTGTCAATACTCCAGTAATCCGCTTGCTTGCTCTGCTGCAAAGTGTTCCTGGAATTTTTTTTTAAATGTTGGCAACTATGGTTGTTATCAATTCACAAATGATTGACAGCATCATTTATTACAGTGCATTACCCCACTGGATGAAGCAGATAATGGTTTTACCCTTATAAATTGTGCACATACTGCACAATAATGTAAAAAAAAAAGGATAAATATCCCTTTAACTATGTGTTTAACTCCTTTCTGGTGATTAAACGCACAGACTTGCAAAAATGACATGTTCTAACAAAGGAGAGCATGTAATGTTTGTACTATAATGGCCCTTTAAACATTTTAGATTATAATATAACAGTGTTTCTAGTATGTCCCTTAGTAGTTTTCTGTGAGGGTGTATTGGAAAGTAAGAAAACTAAAATTATTAATTAATACAACTAACTGGCTTCCCTCTCTCCCGCCTCTCTCCCCTCCAATCCGTCCTAAATGCATCTGCCAGACTAATCCACCTCTCTCGACGCTCTTTTTCTGCTGCGCCTCTCTGTGAGTCCCTTCACTGGCTCCCCATTCACAACAGAGTTAAATTCAAAATTCTTACCCTGACCTACAAAGCCCTCACCAATGCTGCCCCACTCTACCTGTCCTCACTCATCAACAAATATACTCCTGCCCGTCCCCTAAGATCCAACAACGACCTGCTTCTTGCGTCCTCTACCATCACCTCCTCTCATTCTAGACTACAGGACTTCTCTCGTGCGGCACCAACCCTCTGGAACGCACTTCCTCGCGATGTCAGACTTGCCCCTAACCTCTCCTCCTTTAAACGTTCCCTAAAGACCTTTCTGTTCAGGGAAGCTTATCACACGACTTATTAACAAACTAACTTCAATTAACTAACAGTTGCCCTCTATCTCCTCACTAATATCATTCTCACCTCTGCAGTCCCCACCTCCTGTTTCCAATCCTCCTACCCATCTAGATTGTAAGTTCCCAAGGGAACAGGGCCCTCAATTCCCCCTGTATTTGTCTGTAAAATTTTGTGTCTTAAGTTATCGTATTGTTTCTCCACTGTACTGTTATCCTTGTACCCATGGGCAGCGCTGCAGAATCTGTTGGCGCTTTATAAATAAAGAATAATAATAATAATACAATTTAACATAATCTATATAACATATGTCCTTACATTCTGTTGCAGATACAGGTACAAAACACATTGAACATATTTAAAGGGACAGTCTACGTTTATCATCAAGTTTGCTTTGTTCCCTTGGGGGCATATGTATCAAGCTCCGAATGGAGCTTGATGCCCCGTGTTTCTGGCAAGTCATCAGACTCGCCAGAAACAGCAGTTATGAAGCAGCGGTCACAAAGACCGCTGCTCCATAACCTGTCCGTCTGCTCTGAGCAGGCGGACAGACATCGCCACAATACAACCCAATCGAGTATGATCGGGTTGATTGACACCCCCCTGCTGGCGGCCTATTGGCCGTGAGTCTGCAGGGGGCGGCGTTGCACCAGCAGCTCTTGTGAGCTGCTGGGGCAATGATGAATACGGCGAGCGTATTGCTTTCCGTATTCAGCGAGGTCTGGCGGACCTGATCCGCACTGTTGGATCAGGTCCGCCAGACTTTCATAACTAGAGGCCTTGGTATTCTTTGTTAAAAGCTAAACCTAGATAGACTCATATGATAATTTCTAAGCCCTTGAAGGCCTCCTCTTATCTCAGTCGTTTTTTAAAGTTGTTCATAGCTAGACCACATTAGTTCATGTGTGCCATATAGATAACTTTGTGCTCACTCTAGTGGAGTTAGCTAGGAGTCAGCACAGATTGGTTAAAATGCAAGTCTGTCAAAAGAACTGAAATAAGAGGGCAGCCTGCAGAGGCTTAGATACAAGATAATCACAGAGGTAAAAAATACATTAGTATAACAGTGTTGATTATGCAAAACTGGGGAAAGGGTAATAAAGGAATTATCTATCTTTTTAAGCAATAAAAATTGTGGAGTAGACTGCCCCTTTAATGACCATTTTTAATTATTAAGACAAGTCTTTGTGTGCTTTTGGTTTTATTTATCTTTAAAGAAAAAGGGGTATATATATCTTAGAGCAGGGTTCTTCAAACCATGGGTCAGGACCCATTACTGGGTCGCAACACCATGTTTACTGGGTCGGGACATGAGTGTGTGTTATATGAGAATGTGGGTTGTGTGTGTGTGTGCTATATGAGAATGGGTGGCGTGTGTTGTAGAAGAGTGTCGTGTGTATTGTATGTGTAATATGAGAGTGTCTGTATGTGTTGTATGAGAGTGTGTGTGTTGTATGAGAGTGTATTTGGTGTGTGTGTTGTATTGGAGTGGGTGTGGTGTGTGTTGTATGAGAGTTTGTGTGTATTTAATGAGAGCGTGTATATTGAATGAGATTGTGGGTATTGAATGAGAGTGTGTGATGTGTGTGTGTGTGTTGTATGAGAGTGTGTGGGTGGTGTTTGTTGTGTGTGTTATATGAGTGTGTTGTATGAGAGTGTGTATTGTGAGTGTGTGCGGTGTGTTTATATGCGAGTGTGGGGGTGCTATATGACTGTGTTTTATGTGTGTGTTATATGAGAGTGTGAGAATTATACTCACTTTGCCAAAAAATGCAGCTATTTTGTTGTATATTTTAGAAATTTTCAGTCCAAGCATAAAAATAGGGTTGTGAAGGTATGTGGTATCATGGCACTGGGTCTTGGCGTAAAAAGTTTGAAGAACCCTGTCTTAGAGTATTTAATGTTGCAGACTTTGAGTATAGGTGATCTATTGTGATACAGTACAGAAACAATGCTGAGCAAAAGGTTTACTGTGATTTTCTTTGATATATCTTATTACAATCATAGGTGAAATTGTATAATTTTATTTTTTGCTGTTCTATTATAAAGTGTTGTTATTAGTTACATAACAATTTTGTAATATCAAGCTGTAAATTTAATTTATCTACAATACTGGCCTGTTTTGGCAACAAATCAAGGTATGTGAACCAGAAAATAAATGTGAATAATGAAAAATAGATATGGTTATGTACACTCTTACCAACAGCAGTGAGCAGTAATGTAATATTTGCCTTGAAAGATAGGGAACTGAAAAATGGGAAACAAATAGGAAATTGCATCACTAACTGTTAGAGATTACAATTTCTAACTGGCTAAGCAACATTCCATTCTTCAACCGATCGAGTTCCATTTTCTTCTTCAAAAAAAAATAACTTTTTTTTTTAACTTGTTGCAGTAAGTTTTATTTTTAATATTTAAAAAAAAAAAAAATTGCTTAGACCTGAGAACGACATCCACTAACAAAGATTAATTTGTGTGGTCTGTAAGACCTTATAATAAAATAAAATAATGTGCATTTGTACCAAACCTTGTAAATGTGTGTAGTATATACAGTTTAAGGAAAGTCATTAATAGCAATGAATTGTATATGTAATTTTTAGCTAAAAAATGTATTTATCACTATATATCATGTGTATAATCAAAGTGACCTACAGCCAATTCAACAATTAATTGCTCTATATAAAAAAAATAGAAGCTCGTCTTTTTGTAATATTTTTACAAAATTCATTATTTTTATTTGCAATATTTTTTATTACTAATTTTTTTTAGTACAGTATAAGTATGTTTTATTAAAAAAAGAATGAATATGTAAATGTATGTATATATATATATATATATAAAAAAAAACTAATAATAATAAGTCTTTATTCCTTACCCCCTCCCCCTTATACTGTCTTTGTCACATACAGAGAACACTGCTCCTTCTTCCGACTTAGGGATAAGAAGATCCTATTGGTAATTTGGCAGTCATATGACTATCACACCCCCCTCACACCCCCAGATGATATTTCTGCATACAATATGGTATGGGGATGCCTCAGCCTGCCCTGCTGGAATCAGTGACAAAGCTAATTCCACATGGCTCAAATCCTAATATATGTTATGGCAGGGTACTTAACTCGGATATATATTTAATATCACATTATACAACATTTGGAATAGTTAAACAATGTACAACCAGTTTATCTTAAACATGTGGTTAAACATTTCCAGAAATATAAAGATTCACATGCTGTGATGCTAAGACTTTGAGTCAGCATTTATCTGTTTTATTGTAAACTCTTTTATCCTTTATTTGTAACGTTCCACTGTACTCCCAAGAGCTGAATACATGATTATGTATGTACATATTACATTATATTTACAAATTGTGTTACAATACAGATATTGGACTTGATCATACAAATGTATACACGAGGATGGGGGCCTGGCTCCAAACAACTTTTAATTTACAATTTTTATTCTTTTGCTATTACAAGTATATGCTATTGCTACAATTGCATTTAAGTTTTCCTCTATTTTATAGTCTGATTGCTATTTTTTTTTTAAATAATTTGCAATCAGATATATAGGAAAACTTTTAAAATAAAGGCTTTTTGATAAACATGACGAGCATTGAAAAACCATAACTAAATGATAGCTAAGAAATTCTCAATCATTTAATAAAACAATAAATAACAAAAAATCTTTAGAGAACTATTTCTAAACCGCTAACTCTCACTAATACCTCAATGTCACCACTCCACTGCTGATTTGTGATGACATAGGTGCTGCTGGCAAAAAAAGTCTTAGCACAGAAATGGGCAGTATGGTCACTGTATTGCAAAATGTATGAGAACCAAATATCAAATGAGAATGAACATCAGCTGAAAAAGAGGAAACCAGATGTGGGCTTATTGCTCACACACACAAGATGGGTTCAGTTGCACCTCACTGACAGATTCTTGCTTTCTCTCATTCAGGGGAGAATTGCCTGGTATTTCTGAGCTGGGCTGTCTTTTTGGCAGGTTCAGACTGGTATACTACAGAATATTTATTCTCAATGAAAGGCATAGTGAGCTAATCAATACTGCACTCTCAGTGGCACTCAATCTCTGGAACAAGCAAAGAAATGATGTTCCCAGCTGATCATTCTCAGCAGAGTGTGTCTCTATATTAAAGTGATGGTAAACTCTCCCCTTTTTAAAATCAGATCTGGAATGTAAGCTCTATTTTAGATGGAGTTTTATTCATTAGCTGTAATGAAGATGTGCTAGAACTTAAATTAATATAGATATGAAATTCAAATACCCCACGTTACACCACCCACTTCAAAAGTCAATTTTCCTGTCAGCTAAATGATTGAATTACTCTCCAATCAATGCTCTAGCTACAACAAAAGTGCCAGATGGGGAGAGCGCTGATTGGACAACAATTCAATCTGTGTGCTCACAGAAAATGTTACTTTTGAAGTGGGCGGAGGAGCATGCAGTATTTGAATTTCATATCTATGTTAAAAAGCATGTTATACTGCATCTTCATTACAGCTAATGAATTAAACTCCATCTAAAATAGCGCTTACATTCCAGATCTGTTTTTAAAAAGGGGAGAGTTTACCATAACTTTAACCCTCTCTCTCTTTCTAGCAGAAACATATTTCACAGGGTCACAGTGTGTGGCGGCAATTTTACTGCTTTAAAGTAATGGTAAATTTTCCTTTTTGTATAAACAGATCCGGAATGTTAGTGATATTTTAGATGGAGTTTAATTAATCAGTTGTAATGAAGATAGGCTTTAATTTAGTTTTTAATGTAGTGATGAAATTCCCTTTGCTCAGGCCGCCCATTTAAAAAGTAATTTGTGTGTGAGTGTGAGCTAAATGGTTTGAACTGTTCTCTAATTGGTGCTCTAGCCACACAAAAAAATAAAATAAAAAAGTGTGAGTGTCGTATGGCTAGAGCACCGATTGGAGAACAGTTCAAACCATTAGCTCACAAAAAATTACTTTTGATTGACATGGCCGGTGGCAGTGGAGCGCTGGGTATTTGTATTTCAGTGCTACATTAAAATGTAAGTTAAAGCGCATCTTCATTATAACTGATTAATTAAACTCTATCTAAAATATATCTAACATTCCAGATTTGTTTATACAATAGGGAAAGTTTACCATCATTTTAAAATGATCCTAAAAGAATTATCCAAAGCATAAATAATTCATCCTTCCCATTATGTATGTAAATAAATTGTCCCTTTTGTTAAATGCCTCTTCTGCATTATCACAACGGTAAGGAACTGCATTTATTTCCTAGGTTTTGTCATTTAAAGTGGCATTATGGGTGAAATTTATGATTGTACATGATTTTCTAGTCAACAGTAAATAGTTTATGATGTTCACTGTAACATGAGAAAAACATTCGGTTATTCCATTTTCTATGAGGTGTTTTCTTTCTTCGAGTTCCCTCACACCCCATGGGCGGCACCCCTTTTTTATTTTATACATGTACACCCATAGTGCTGGGTGACGGGCATGCGCACTTGCGCGCTCTTTCAGCTGACAGTCGCCGCTGCTGCCTGGGTGCCGCCCCCGTGCCCTCCAGAGGCCGTGAGCTCCATATAAAGGCAGCTTCTGGGTCTCCCTTCTCCTGGCGGGTCCTCGCGCTGTCAGTGTTTGCGCGGCCTCGGTCACCTCAAGTCAGTGCCAGTCATGTATCGATACCTGGGAGAGTTGGTATCCCGGGGCGGTGGTGCCCTGGCGTCCAGCGCCTCAGACGCCGCCCTACCAGCGGCCACAACCGGCTTTCTCCGCCGCTACAGTCAGGCCGTAGATACCGAAGATGACCCCAACTTCTTCAAGATGGTGGAGGGCTTCTTCGACAGAGGCGCAGGTATCGTGGAGGACAAGCTGGTGGAGGACTTAAAGACCCGAGAGACCGAGGAGCAGAAGCGGCACCGGGTGAGGGGTATCCTGCGTATCATCAAGCCCTGCAACCACGTCCTGAGCGTCAGCTTTCCCATCAAGCGGGACAACGGCGAGTGGGAGGTCATCGAGGGCTACAGGGCGCAGCACAGCCAGCACCGGACTCCCTGCAAGGGAGGTGAGACAGAGCTGGGCACTAGGCAGGTGCCTAGGGGGGCGCATACAGAGGGGCTGGCGGTGTAATTAGGGTCTATAGCATGACAAGGGTTACTGGGGTTTTCATGTTACAGGGGTCGTCTTTATGTAGCCAGAGGTAGCTTAAAGAGAGGGAAGCATGGTCAGTAGTAGACCTGTCACTAGGCTACAATTGAGGTGGAGCTGTTAATGTTCTATTTATGGTGCAACCTGGAGCATATTTATGTATGCAGATGACACTTAAAGGGACAATCCAGCCAGAACTGAAACGAACATCTGTGCATTTCACTTTTGTATAGAACTGTTTTTTTGCTATATACTTTGTATTAGCAAAATACTTTTAAGGAAAGCTATCAGTTTTCAGTTAGAGCTTTTGTGCATGTTGCTCTACAAAGAATATCTAGATATACACCAGCAATTGAAATTGTTTTCTAACCGTGTATTGGGCAGATACAAATGCTGGTGCCTGAATCTGGTTATGTGCACATGGCCTACAGTAACTTTGCGTACTACTGCTAGTGAGTGTGCTTGTGCACACTGTATCATGCACCCATGCAATCTGTGCAGAAAATGTAAGTCTAGCCCTGGGTAGAGACCTTCCCATGATGGTAATGGCAGGAATACAAGGACATCTATGTCAGCCATTGGGTTAAGATACTGGATACTTCTCTAGTAGCCTAGGGGTCTTGTGAGCATGTGTTGCTGGATTTCAAGAAAGGCTAATGAGGTCCTTAACTGTAAATAGGGTCATTTGCTCATTTGTCTATTTATTTTTTCCCTCCCATTTTCTCTTTAGAGAATCAATCTATTACAAATTTTTTTTAAAGACCGATTTATTCACCAATAAATATCTAATTCAAAATCCCATTCAGACGAGGTCTTGCTTATGGGTTATAACAGTACAGTATATAGTAGATAGGGTGATCCTTTCTTGCCAAGCTGAAGTTTGCTCTAGTGTCAAAGGATAGCAACACTGAACAGCATGCCAATACCAGACCATGTCTATTTAGAGATTGTATATTCGTGACCTAATTCGATTGGTACATGGACTTGATATTCAGGTTCATTAAATAAAAGCTGAGAATATGAACCACCTAATCTACACACTACAAATCTAGACATAAGAGACGGACCTGTCAGCTTGCCAGTCTGCCTTTCAGGGCATCACATGTATTGTAGTAAAGGTGAGCAGTTAATACTATTAACCTATATTGTAATATATCTTTAACATCCCTCCTGAGAGGTTATCCTAACTCTAATCTGTAAAGCAGTAGCCCACTAGGTGTTGTACATGTTACTTTGGTGTTCAATGTCATTAAAAGGGATAGTAAAGCCAAAATTAAACTTAAATTGACTGGATACTATAGAACATTACATTATTGAACAATTTCCCAATGTACTTATTTTATCAGTTTTGCTTAGTTCTGTTTGTATTCTTTGAAGAATAAAGCTATGGGCTGAGGAGTGTGCATGTGTCTTTAGTTATGTGGTAGCAGTTTGCAACCATATAGCAATTTATACATAGTTGCAAACACTTCTGCCATAGACTGTTAAAGATGTGCACACTATCAGCCTACCTTGGTTTACCCTTAAAGGATACCAAGAGAACAAAGTGAGAATAGAAGTAAATTGGAAAGTTGTTTAAAATAACAAGTTTTACCTGTATAAGGAACATTTTAATTTGACTTCACTGTCCCTTTTTAACTCTATAAAAGTGTTCTGCTATCACATTGGATAAGAATAACTAATTTATTGAAGCATCAGATAAATTAACAACTAGCGTGCTAGTTCAAGCTACATTAATTCCTAGGGGCATTGCATGCCAGTAGTTCAATTTCTACTTTTTTTGTTATTCCTTTACCCAACTTGACATTGAACTCTTCTTAAAGGGACACTGAACCCAATTTTTTCTTTCGTGATTCAGATAGAGCATACAACTTTCTAATTTACTCCTAATTTTTTCTTTGTTCTCTTGCTATCTTTATTTGAAAAAGAGAGTCCAGAACCTTGGACAGCACTTGTTTGTTGGTGGATGAATGTATCCACTAATCAGCAAGAACAACCCAGGTTGATCACTAAATGGGCTGGCATCTAAACTTTCAAATAAAGATACCAAGAGAATGAAGAACATTTGCTAATAGCAGTAAATTAGAAAGTTGCTTAAAATTGCATGCTCTATCTGAATCACAAAATAAAAAATTTGCTTTCAGTGTCCCTTTTAACTGAAGCATAATGAGTGTATTATTTGATTTGAGCTCTTATGTAATTGCTCTGTAGAGGAACCTTAGAATTGACCGATCTGAATGTTATTCTCTTTAAAAACTTGCATATGTCTGTCATGGTTTCAGTAGTTGTATTGTGATGTAGATGTCTGTCACATTCTGAACACTGCATATTGAGAGAAATGTCTCAAGCTATCGGCTGCCTTTATACTATTTAAGGCAGGGCTCGACAAACCCAGGAGCCAGGGAGCCACTGGCTCCTAGAATTTTCCCCCTGTCTCATAACTTTTAGGGTTATTCTCCATATATCGATATACAAATACTACGGTCTGGCTCCTAAATATTCTTACTGGCTTCTGAAATTTAAACAGATTTGTTGGCCCCCTGCTTTAAGGCACTTGGCACTACTGACGAGGCATCTCATACAATCTTGCCAGACCAGTGAGCCTTAGATCACCAGGCCCTCATTCTTCTGATGCACAATTTAGACATGCTATTGGATATCATTGTTTGGTGTCAAATATGCTAAAGTAAACTCCTTAAAGGCAATAATCTGCCAATCATGTGCTGAACATGGCTGCTGATTCTGTCCTTGTTTGGTTCAGCTTTGCCTATCTGGAGCTGACTTAACTATGGTTTAACCACCTTTGCAGAGGTTACAGTCCTCTGGAAGTTGTAGCGCAGTAACAAAATACTCGAGCTCAGTAGTGGCTTAACACATTGGAGCTGCAGATCAATACTTTAGAAGCCTAAAGGGATATGAAACCCACTCTTCCCCCCCCCCCCCCCATTTACTTCTATTAAATTTGCTTCATTCTCTTGGTGTCCTTTATTGTGGAAACAGCAATGCACTGCTGTGAGCTAGCTGAACAAATCAGTAACCCAATTATAAGATATATTTGTACAGCTGCCAATAAACAGCTAGCTCCCAGTTCTTGAGCCTAGCTAGTTATGCTTTTTCAGCAAAGGATACCAAAAGTGTGTGTCCCTCCCTAGATGGCTTTAGAGTTGTGGGCATATTTGCCCACCCACATGAACAGACTATTAAATTAATAAATAAGGCTCCGAAAAGAGCCAAATGCTTAGACCCGGGGATAAAATACTGCAAATATACCCATTACAATAGGTCATTTGCCAAGTGCTCTCCATGGGGCCTTTTTAATATATTGCACAAATTATCATTTTATACATTTTGCTAAATTACACACATACAGTATCCCACAAAAGTGAGTACACCCCTCACATTTTTGTAAATATTTTATCTTTTCATGTGATAACACTGAAGAAATTACACTTTGCTACAATGTAAAGTAGTAGTGTACAGCCTGTGTAACAGTGTAAATTTGCTGTCCCCTCAAAATAACTCGACACACATCCATTAATGTCTAAAACATTGGCAACAAAACACCCCTAAGTGGAAATGTCCAAATTGTGCCCAAAGTATCAATATTTTGTGTGGCCACCATTATTTTCCAGCACCGCCTTTAACCCTCTTGGGCATGGAGTTCACCAGGGCTTTATAGGTTGCCACTGGAGTTCTCTTCCACTCCATGACGAAATCACGGACCTTATGCTCCCCCACCTTCCGTTTGAGGATGCTCAATAGGGTTTAGGTCTGGAGACGTGCTTGACCAGTCCATTACCTTTACCCTCAACTTCTCTAGCAATGCAGTAGTTGTCTTGGAGGTGTGTTTGGGGTCGTTATCATGTTGGAATACTGCCCTGTGGCCAAGTCTCCGAAGGGAGGGGAATCATGCTCTGCTTCAGTATGTCAAAGTACATGTTAGCATTCATGGTTCCCTCAATGAGCTGTAGCTCCCCAGTGCTGGCAGCAGTCATGCAGGCCAAGACCATGACACACCCACCACCATGCTTGACTGTAGGCAAGACACACTTGTCTTTGTACTCTTCACCTGGTTGCCGCCACACACTTGACACCATCTGAACCAATTAAGTTTGCTGTTCTCATCGGACCACAGGGCATGGTTCCAGTAATCCATGTTCTTAGTCTGCTTGTCTTCAGCAAACTGTTTGTGGGCTTTCTTGTGCATCATCTTTAGGAGAGGCTTCCTTCTAGGACGACAGCCATGCAGACCAATTTGATGCAGTGTGTGGTGTATGGTCTGAGCACTGATAAGCTGACACCCCACCCCTTTAACCTCTGCAGCACTCATATGTCTATTTCTCAAAGGCAACCGCTGGATATTACGCTGAGCATGTGCACTAAACTTCTTTGGTCGACCATGGCGAGGCCTGTTTTGAGTGGAACCTGTCCAGGGAAACCGCTGTATGGTCTTGCCCACCGTGCTGCAGATCAGTTTCAGGGTCTTGGCAATCTTCTTATAGCCTAGGCCAGTGTTTTGCAACTTTTTTTTTTTTGCCGTGGCACACTTTTGTACATTAAAAAAATCCTGTGGCACACCACCATCCCAAAATTTTACAAAATAATACACATTGTAGCCTAATACAGGAGGTGTGTGTATGTGTATATATATATATATATATATATATATATATATATATATATATATATATATATATATATATATATATATATATATATATATATATATATATATATATATATATATATATATATATATATATATATATTCATATTCTCTGCCATGCCTCCTACAAACTATACATGACATATTGACATTCATTCACAAACAATCATAATAATTGTCTGTGAATGTCAATGTCATGGTTGTAAATGATGCCTGATGAGCCTGTCGCATACATCCCAATATTTCAAAATTTGAGAGAGGGACACCCCCGCACTGTTAGTCTGCCGCGGCACACCTGAGGATCTCTCACGGCACACTGGTTGAAAAACACTGGCCTATGCTATCTTTATGTAGAGCAACTATTCTTTTTTCAGATCCCCAGAGTTCTTTGCCATGAGGTGCCATGTTGAACTTCCAGTGACCAGTATGAGAGAGTGAGTGATAACACAAAATTTCACACCTGAGAGCTTGTAACACTAACGAGTCACATGACACCCAGGCGAGAAAATTGCTAATTGGGCCCAATTTGGACATTTCCACTTAGGGGTGTACTCACTTTTGTTGCCAACGGTTTAGACCTTAATGTCTGTGATTTATTTTGAAGGGACAGCAAGTTTACACTGTTATACAGGCTGTACACTCACTGCTTTACATTGTAGCAAAGTGTCATTTCTTTAGTGTTGTCACATGAAAAGATATAATTATTTACCAAAATGTGAGGGGTGTATACACTATTGTGGGATACTGTACGTACCCTAGGAGATATTACGGGTTTGGTTCAGACCACCTCAAAGCGAATATAGCAGTTGAGTTTTTTTTTTTTTTTTGTTTTTTTTTTTTGTTCCCCAGTGCATATGTCATACCAACTGTTATTAACTAAAATAACTGGTACAACTCTAGGGGGTGCTATTTACTAATCACCTGGTTTGATTATGATACTCAATTGCCCCTGCACAAAGTGAAGTTATAAAGATAATATAGTAAAAATCAACAATCTATAAAAAATAAGTTTTTACACTATACTGTAGTCTAGTAAGTGTGCAATAGCATTGTCTAAAAAAAAAAACTCAACCTACCTTAATTGAAAAATATTTAATTGCTAAAAAATGCTACGCATCTGAGCCTTTTGCAGGTTGTGTGTATGTATGTTTATAGACTTGGTTGCAATAAACCTTTAATTTGTAAAGAGCAATATCTCAAGTAAAATAAAACTAGATGTGTTCATATAAAACACTATTGCTAGATTTTCCTCTTCAAGTAAAATGGAGCCTGAACAATTTTTAGATTACTTACTTTTTTTTTTTTTTTTAAGCAAGGCTGTTTCTAGTTAGGTTTCCGCTTGTACTCAGGGAGTGGTTATTTGTCTGCTTTCAGGAAAAAAATGCCTTTTGGGTATGGTCCAGTGGAAACTCTTAGTGTCGAAAAACGAACAAGCAGTGAGTCATACAGTACTATAGAAAGAAACCTTTTATGTTGCATGTCTTTTTGTAGTGCTGCAAATTACTTTTGTGCTGTATTTGTAAAGTTTATATAGACATCTAAACTATAAAATAGTGTGTATGTAAAACACATACAATATTCTACAAAACTGCCAAGTTGCATATTTTTGGCCTTTCTATTTTTTATTTTTGTTTGTTTATGGATGCTCTATGAAAATACTAAGAAGCCAAAGACCTAATGTAAAAGTGTAGACTTATTTAAGAAGTTAGTGCCATTATAGTTGAAAAATGACAAGTTCAAATTTGCTAGAACATGCAATTTTAAAAATAGCACTTTAACTCCCCCCCCCTGCAATTGAGTTAAGTACATAGCTAAAGTACTGAAATGGAACGTTAAAGCACTGCTGGTCCCAGGTATAAACTGCTTTTGACCCAGTCCGTTATTTGAAGCTCACTAGAGGTACTTTGGAGGTGCAGAGTTGCTAGTTGTAAAAGAAAGACATGCTCTAAAGAATTAAAGCATGTAAATTCAACTAAAAAAGCCTTTTAAGAGACAAAGCTAGAATTATTAGTAAACTTGTCTGGCCTTGCTTTAAGCAAACCTTTTAGGAGCAAAGAACTACTAAATTTCACTTTCCCCCTACACACCAGTGTGTGTTTTTGTTGTTTTTTTTTTATGGGATTCAAACTTTATTTTAAAATTGTATAAAAAAAAAAAAGTTCATGGGGTTGAAGACTTGTGGTTTTAAAAGAAGGGAAATTGATTTTGTTTTTCTCCTTTTAATATTTTAGGTATTCGTTACAGCACAGATGTTAGTGTTGATGAAGTCAAAGCATTGGCATCTTTGATGACTTATAAATGTGCAGTAGTAGGTAAGTACGTCCCCCCCCCCCCCTTCCATTAGCACTGGGGTGGGGTATATATTACTTTTAACTTCAGTTAGCTTTTAGATTACATTTATTTTTATGTTTGTCTGACTTCAGCTAAAATTTTCTGAATTTATCATAAGCTTATCTCTTTGAAGGGTTTTTATTTTTTTTTTTTTTTTGTTTTTTGAGATTTGATGCAATTTTTCTCCTTTAACCTACCTGTTAAAATTGGCTTTTCAGATGTGCCTTTTGGTGGAGCCAAAGCTGGTGTAAAAATTAACACAAGGAATTATTCAGTAAGTGTTGTATTAATTTAATAATGGTATTAATCACTAAACACATGCTAGATATGTTTAAGTAAATTATATATAAAAAAGCACAGTGAAGGTGTGTGTTGGTTAAATGGTTTAACCATTGAAGATATATGTGTAATGGACACTGCCACATTTAAACCTGTGGGTGTGTATTTTTGTTGTTTTTGTTTGTCTGCTATGGATAATGAGAGCCACAAGGCTGTGTGTAATTAAAATGACTAGCAAGGTTTACAGACAGCCTTCTTTGCAAGCTCTTAATGGTTATCAATAGAAGAAATGGATAGTGAAGACCTAGGTTACAACATGGCACTCAGAAATTAAAACAATTTTTCAATTTAAATTACAAGAAAAGGGACAAAATGAAAGTATATAATTTATTTTTTATGTACTTTCAGTGGGTTAAAAACTATTTCTCGTGTATGAGACAACATTGTATGTACGTTTATATTTGAGAGCTATTTTCTAACATTTTATTGGCAGTGTCTCTAGTGTAGAAACTAGACGGATGTATGTGAATTTTATTTCTCCAATCAAAACTCAGGAGTCATGTTGTGGAATCACACAACTTTTATTAGAGTTCCAACATTTTGGCCCCAGCATGGGCCTTTCTCAAGGCTTCTGAGTTTTGATTGGAGAATATTGATGTCAAGAACTCTGGACTGTGACTAAATGAAAGTGTGCTGTCCCAGATATGAAAACATGTGATGTGTTATTATACTGTTTGGTAAATTGGTAATAAGCATAATCTTTTCTTCTGTATGTGCAGCATTTTTTAGACTTTCTTTCCCCTCTTATAAATTAGGATGCTGAATTAGAGAAAATAACTAGAAGATTTACCATAGAACTAGCAAAGAAAGGATTCATCGGTAAGATTTCATTACTTAATGTGAATGTAAAGAGCATTTAACAACATTTTGGCTAAATATTAATGTGCCATGTTGTCCTAAATGAATCTGTTTTGATAATTGTTAAAGGTAACTCTGTAGTGCAGAAATTACTTTTTCTAATTAAAGCGCATCCTTTTTGCCCTTCACTGGAATTCTGTGTTTAACCTCTTCAAATCGGGTTAAACACACACAATCTGGCTAAAGAGCTGCAGAAAACTGCTGACCCTGAGGCAGATGTACTACCCCACCAATCACTGGCCGAATTCAGCTTGGGAGCTCTAATGCTTATGACTCCAGAGACTGTGCGTAAACCCTTTTGCTAGGGTTAGAGTTCTATTGTCAGTAGTGCAAAACTTACATGCGCTAATGAATTCAAATATTCCTTTAAATTAGCGTATTTTAAATAGTGTCCTATGTTGTGTTTTTTTGTTAATCCCTTTTTCAGTAAAACCTATGATAACTTTGCTTTTTGTAGTCTACCTCAATAAGACACTTTACATGGACTTTATTTCCCATGGTTTACAGATGTTTCTTCACCTATTACTGTAGTGAATACGGACACAACAGGTGTTCAGCTACAATAAGTGATGAGAAGTTAAACAAGCTTCTTTGATGAATAAAGTAATATTTTACTACATGATCAACCAACACTTTGTTTTCTAGGCCCTGGTATTGATGTCCCTGCACCAGACATGAGCACTGGAGAACGAGAGATGTCCTGGATTGCAGATACTTATGCCAATACCATTGGACACACAGTAAGCATTCCCTGTAGATTTGCATAATTTGTTCTGTGTGTTTAATACTTCACACCACAGCTGATATCTGGCATTGCAGTTAAAGGGGCATGAAACACTACTTTATTTCTTTCATGATTCAGATAGAAATAAAATGGAAAGTTGTTTTAAGAAAAATATGCTATCAATTTGCTTCATTCTTAGTATATTTTTGATGAAGGAGCAGTGATTTGCTACTGGGTGCCAGCTGTACACTGAGTGAGCCAATGGCAAGGAATATTTGCTGTCACTAATCGTACTCTGCTGCTACTAATCCTGCCTAAGCATGCTTTATCAATAGATACCGACGACAAAGCAAATTAAGTAAATTGTCAAGAAGTTTGTGATTTTTTTGTTTTTTTTGTTTGTTTTTTGTGTGCATGCTCTGAATCGTGAAGAGAAAAACAAAATTGTGAATCATAGTAAAATGTCTGGTTTTGTGTAGATGTTACTGTATAGAGTTTCTATATCTGATTGCTTTTGCAGGATATCAATGCTCATGCTTGTGTGACTGGGAAGCCAATAAGCCAAGGAGGTATTCATGGACGTATATCAGCCACTGGTCGAGGAGTCTTCCATGGCATTGAGAATTTTATTAATGAAGCTTCGTACATGAGCCAGTTGGGAATGACTCCTGGCTTTGGTGACAAGACCTTTGTAATACAGGTAACCAGTTTTGCTGTAGCAGTTTGTTGGGTATTGGTTACTTTTTGAGGTGTGTGTTTTTTTTTGTTTTTTTTTTCTTCCCCCATTAAGGGTTATTGACCATAAATCATGTTTTTGGCAGGGATTTGGTAATGTGGGTTTGCACTCCATGAGGTATCTCCACCGTTTTGGTGCCAAATGTGTTGGCATTGGTGAAATTGATGGCACAATCTGGAACCCTAATGGTATTGACCCGAAAGAACTTGAAGATTACAAACTGGTAAGTGCTTCAAAATTAGACCCCCTTTCTGACTTTCTGAAGTTGATATTTTATTTTCATTCAGGTGGTGAGAGTCCACAATCACTCTTCTCTACCACTAGGAGGAGGCAACAATTCCCAAACCCCAAGAGCTCTATAAAACCCCTTAGATGTACCTCAGTCTTTACTTTGCCTCTGCTGGAGGTGGTTGAAGATGTGCATTCTATTCTTACGAGAAAGGGGTTATCAGTCTGATGCCCAGTTTCCCCTCGGAGTACAGTGCTTGTCAGAAGGATGTAGTTGGGGTATTTAGTTTCACCTCATGGGAAATCTTTCATAAAACCTCTTAATTGGTCGCAGGTACGTGTCTTCTGCCTCCTTTAATAGATTTACAATATACTCCTATAACCTCTGCTGATGTTTCAGTACTGGTTTGGCGTCTGCTACTTGATTGCTAGTGGACGAGTGTCTATTAGTGTATATGATTTTTTTTTTTATTTTTTTTTTTACATCTGTAGAGATATATAATCTAATTTTTTTTTTTTTTGTTTAAAATCTTATCTATATATAGTCGTGGGACAGATCTTTCACTATTCCCTTGCGTGGTGTGTTTTTTTTTTTTTTTTTTTTTTTCTTTCGTTTATCGCAAATCGGCCTGTTCTTGCATGCCATCAGGTTAGTGCACATCCCTTAGTCTCTTTAGGAGATGCAGGTTTTTTCGCATTTTCCTTTTTTAATTTTCCTGCGCATTGGTGTACTCACATTGGGTTAGCGCATAAATGCTTGGCTATGCGCGCGTTAGGTTTTTGACACGAACAACCTCATTAAAACTGTCAGTTTGGCACGTGTTCAGATGTAATGTGTTCTGTTTTTTTTTGTTTGTTTTTTTTCCCCCTCGGCTTAGCATGCATTGTTCCTGTCAAAGCTAAGTGGGTATAAATGGTTTCCATTGCTCAAGCTTCTTTAAAGGGGTTTTATAGTGTTTATTTCATTTCTTTGACGTATGCTATAGTGAAGCAGCAGGAATCTGTCCCTAAATCTATCCTGTATACCTTTCTGCCATTATTAGGTGTACTTATTTGTAAGAAAGCTGAAGTGCCCTAATTTATGTGGCTCATGTCTGGTCTGTAAGCACTAAAAAAATCTATTTTATTAAGCGCCAACAGATTCTGCAGCGCTGTCCATGGGTACAAAGATGAAAGTACAGTACAATAGACATTGTCCATGGGTACAAAGATGAAAGTACAGTACAATAGACAAAGTTTTTAACACAGGGCAAATTGAGGGCCCTGTTCCTGTGGGAAACATACAATCTAGATGGGTAGGAGGTGGGGACTGCAAAGGTGGGAATGTTGCTGTGGAGTTAGATGAGGGTAGCTATTAGTGAGGATAGGTAGGGGGCGGGGACTGAGTTAGTAAGGGCTTTATAGGTCAGGGTGAGAATTTTGAATTTATTTCTGCTGTGAAATGGGGAGCCAGTGAAGCACCTTTCAGATGTGCAGCAGATACAGTGCGTCGAGAGGTGGATTAGCCTAGCAGAGGCATTTAGGATGGATTGAAGAGGGGAGAGACGGAAGAGAGGGAGGCCAGTTAGTAGGTTATTACAGTAGTCAATTCGGGAAATTACCAGGGAGTGGATTAGCCGTTTAGTAGTTTCAGCACTCAGAAACTGACAAAATTTGTAGATATTGTGTAGGTGGTTGCAACGGGATGAAGAGAGCAATTGGATGTGGGGTATGAATGAAAGATTGGAGTCAAGTGTAACTCCTAGGCAGCGGACTTGGGGAGATAATGGTTTCACCAACAGTGATTGAAAAGTTAGAAACAGGGGTAGAATTAGAGGGGGGATTAGAAAGAGCCCAGTCTTGGACATATTGCATTTTAGGTGGTAAGGTCATCCAATCTAATGCAGTTTCTTCGGGTACTAATGCATCTACCCTTTGTTCATTACAAGTTAATGCTGAAGTTGTGCCTCCTGCCATATAAACTTTTTATCAAGGCTCTAAAGTGTTGACTGCTCTCCCGCCTTCAAATAAGCATAAAAGGTCAGTTCAGATTTTACATTCTAAAAGTACTGTGTGCCCTGAGCTCAGGGGTGCTGTATCTTCAGATGGTAAAGTTTCCTCTGGGGATGAGGATTCCTCATCTGAAGTTAAACATGAATTGTTTAATTTCATTCTCCTTTAAAAGAGGTCTTAATTATTATTTTCCTTGTGCCTGATGCTGTCTGACATGATTGCTAGGGAATGGTCTTTAAGCCAGGAGAATCTTACTCCTTCTGCAAGGTTTAAAAAGATGTGCAGTGTCTTTTATCTATCCCTAACCTACCGCTAATCTAGTTATGGGAAATTGTTCCACTCTGGCTAAACGTACCACTATTCTTTTAGAAGTCAGTACTTTTAAGGACCCTTTAGACAGAAAGTTAGAATCTTTCATAGACGGGCATTTATACATGCTGGTTATATTCTCAGACCAGCTATTTCTATTGCTGATGTGGCTGCTGCTTTTACCTACTGATTGTTTTAGTCTTTCAGAGCAGATTTCTGATTACCCTGTAAAAATCCATTGGGTTTGTTTCAGAGTGCAAACCCAATGTGATGCTGTGTTTGATATTATGAAGAGTAATGTCAAAAGCATGTCTTCGGCAATTCTTGCCAGAAGCGCCTTGTGGCTTATATCCTGATATGCTGTCTAAAGCTAGAATGTCTTTTTCAGGGAAAGCAGTTATTTAGGTCTGATTTTTAGATTCTATTTCTACTATTACTGGAGGTAAAGGTGTGTGGGGTTCCCCCCCCCCCCCCCACTCAAGACAGAGTCTAAAGGAAAATTCAAAGCTTCTAATTGTTTTTATTCCTTTCATCAGAAAAACTGACTTCAAAAGCAAGGTTCCTCTTGTTCAGTCTGGAGACCTAATGCTAACTGGAACAAGTCAAAGCAGGGTAAGAAATCCTTCCCTACTTCTAAAACTGTATGAAGGTGCAGCCCCTAACCCAGAAGTTCTGGTAGGGAGTAGATATTAAAGTGAAAATAAGTCCTAGCGTTTTACAAACACTAGGATTTTCTATTGAAACAAAGGGCACTTTCATTCATGAAGTATAAGATACTTCATGTAGAAAGCTCTTTTATTTGATTAAATCGATCGCTGTTTTTAGCTGCTTCAGCAGCCAACGGCTAAAAAATTATTTGGCTA
The DNA here is from genome assembly GCF_027579735.1 of Bombina bombina. Classification (NCBI taxonomy): domain Eukaryota; kingdom Metazoa; phylum Chordata; class Amphibia; order Anura; family Bombinatoridae; genus Bombina; species Bombina bombina. The sequence goes on along the minus strand of NC_069507.1, from coordinate 41,852,158 downwards.
AGATGATGATTTTACCTCTTGGCCAATAGCCATGCGGTAAATTTGGCTTGGCGCCCATGGGAGCCAGATTTACCGCACGGCTATTGGCTAAGAGGTGAAAACATCACCTCTTAGCCAAAAAATGTTTTGCCGTGCTCTGCTGTAGGAGCTAAGAGCGGCGATCGGTTGAATCAAATAAAGGAGCTTTTTACATGAATGAAAGTGCCCTTTATTTGTTACAATAGTAAATCCTTGCGTTTTTTCAGGAGGCTTGGTTTCAGTCTGTTCCAGATCCCTGGGTTCAGAATGTTTTCAGGGATATCAAATTGGTTTCAGAACAAGGCCTCCCAGAGGAAGGTTTTTTTTTTTTTTTTCTGTAAAAGCTCAAGCTTTTCTTCAATCTGTCTTTGCAGTAACAGGGGATGGGAAATCTCTTCATTGTTCCAAAGGAAGGCATTTTCAGACCAGTTCTGTTTCTAAAAAACTCTGAACAAATTAGTAAGAATTCCAGCTTTCAAAACGGAAACTTGGGACTATTCTGCCTTTTGTTTGGCAAGGTCAGTTTATGTCCACAATATTTAAAGGATGCTTACCTTTAATGTTCTAATTCAGAGAACATTACCAGTTTCTGTGGTTAGCTTTTCTCAACAAGCATTTTCAGTTTGTTGCTCTTCCATTTGGTCTGGCAACAGCTCCAAGAGAATTTACCAAGGTTCTGGGTGCCGTTCTTATTTGTAATTAGAGGGTATTGCAGTATTTCCTTACCTGGAATAATATCTTCGTTCAAGCTCAGTCTTTTCCTTTAGAAGAATTTCACACCAACCAACTTTATATTTTTTTTTATTTTTTTCACAATTCTTTCAGGATTCCTATGATTTTTCAGTTTTTGCAAAATTTCCTAGATAAGGTTCTATCTGCCCTGCAGATTTCAGCTTTCAGTTTTGTTCCACAGAAAGATTTGTAATCAGGCTCCTCCTTTTGAACCTGCATAAATTGGACATTTAAAATACTTTCTTGGAAAGAGTTATTTCTTTTGGCTTAATATTCTGTTAGAAGTGTTTCTTAATTGTCTGCTCTTTCTTGAGGGGCTCCCTTTGATTTTTAATTTGCATAAGGTTGTTTCGTCATAACATTGGCAGAGAGATTGTTGTTCCTTCATTGTGTCTTAATCCTATGAATTCTTCTGAAAGATCTTTGCATTCCCTGGATGTTAGAGCATTGAAATATGTTGATGCTACTAAGAATTTGAAACCATCTTCTAGTGTGCTTTTTTTTTTTTTTTTTTTTCTGGGCCTTGAAAAGGTCAGAAGGCCTCTGCTATTTCTTTATCCTATTGGTTAAAACTTTTGATTCACAGAGCTTATTTGGAGGCAGGTCAGCCTCCACCGCAAATTGATTACTGCTCATTCTACAAGGTCAGTTGCCACTTAGGATTTTACTAATGAGGCTTCAGTTGATCAAAATTGCAAGGCATCTACTTGGTCTAAATTGGTTACTAAATTATACAATTATTTTTATTTTTGCTTCTTCTGAAGCAGCCTTTGGTAGAAAGGTTCTTCAGGCAGCTTCCTCAGTTTAACGGTTATGCCTGTTAAGTGCATGGGTTGTGGATTTATTTTCTCAGTGAAACATTTTTAAGTTATTACTCGTGGACTCCACTGCTTGGGTATTCCCATGAGTAATACATGGTGGACTATCTGTATGAAAGAAAACCTTTATGCTTACCTGAAATTAATTTCTTTCATGGTGGCGAGTCCACCAGACCCCATCGTTTTGGTTTTTGGGGTTAGATCTTCAGCACATCCTTTTCTCCCTGCTCCTTTTTTGGCTCAGATTCCTTATTCTTACCTCACTTGCTTGGCTATATGTTAGACTGAAGTATGTGTTTGGGAATCTTTGCCTCCTCCTAGTGGTAGAGAAGAGTAATTCCCATGAGTAATGGATTGTTGACTCTCACCACCATGAAATTAATTTATGATTTAGACTTAAGAAAATAAAACAGACCAGTTTATTTTTATATATTTTTTTTTTTTTATTCCCCCGCCCCTTTCCCACAAAAAGCAACATGGAACTATTGTTGGGTTCCCAAAAGCTCAGCCATATGATGGAAGCATCCTGGAAGCAGACTGTGACATTCTTATTCCTGCTGCCAGTGAGAAACAACTGACAAAGTCCAATGCACACAGGATAAAAGCCAAGGTTAGTTTTTTGTTTTAATAAACCTTAAAAATAAAAAACAAAGTAAGTTTAACTGATTCTGATCATTCCTTTTCAGATTATAGCAGAAGGTGCAAATGGGCCTACAACTCCAGAAGCTGACAAAATTTTCCTTGAGAGAAATATAATGGTTATTCCTGTAAGTATGTGGTGTGGCTCTGTTTGCAGCCACGTGCTTTTACATATTGCCTGACTGATCTAAATATAGATCCACACCATTTCATGATATTGGGTTATCCACAAAGAATAAATTATTTCAGTTGTCTTAAAGTTATATATATAATTTTTTTTTTTTTTTTTTTTAATAAATGCTTTCTACCTTCACAAGCACATTGCAGCTTGTCCTGTTGCAGGATAGCACACTAAGATATATTAAATGTTTTCTAGGCCTGAATAACAATCTGGGCAAAACTTATCCAGTATCTGAAAGATATTCTAGATTAGCCAGTGGAGTTTGTGGTCAGTTGGTTGTTGCAGATCTTGTAATACATATTCTAGACTTAACTCCTAATGTCTGTTGCTGTTCTAAGACGAGCTGAAAATGGTTTTAAATAAATACAGAAACTTTATCTTTTTCCCTCGGACACCAGATAATGCACTTAGTGCAAGCTAACTGATCACTAGTTTGTCAGGAAGATACCATGTACCAGAGAATCTTCACATTATAATGGGGCTGTACAGAAGATCTGCATGTGTAACAAAGTGGTGGTTTCCTGGGCTGTAGTGTCTGCATGAGTGACTAGACACACGGCTAACAAACTGAAAGCATTAGTTACACCATTTGGCCAAATGGTGATTGGCCTAGAACGTTTTCAAGGTGTATTGCTTTCTAACCTAAATCAGCAAATGCTAGATAGCAACTAAACAAATTGTATGCTTCTAGGAAAAGTACAAAAGACAAACACAGAAGTGGTATGCTGGGAAAACTCAGACGGCTGCATTTGCTTTCAGTAACTCTTAACCCCAGACAAGCTTGGTTGCAAAAACCCATAGTTAAAATTACAAAAGTTATGACAACATACAAAAAGTCTGGCAGTCAATGACATGCACACAGCTAAATGCCAAGTGGAAGAGTTGGTAACGTTAAATGTGTATTGATTATAATTGGCCAAATGCAATGTAGTCACCTCACTAATTTGTATTTAAATGTCTTCCCAGGATTTGTACCTAAATGCTGGTGGTGTAACAGTATCATATTTTGAGTGGCTGAAAAATCTCAATCATGTCAGCTATGGAAGATTAACGTTCAAATATGAACGGGACTCCAACTATCACTTGCTTAGTATGTATTTGATATAGGACCTTAATCCCTTATTTATTTGCTACTGTGTGATCGGTTTTGTTTCTAATGTTCTATTTTTCTTTTAGTGTCTGTCCAGGAAAGCTTAGAAAGAAAATTTGGCAAACATGGAGGAACTATACCGGTTGTGCCAACAGCAGAATTCCAAGCTAGAATATCAGTAAGTATATCTGAATGTTTTGGGAGCATCTAGCAAAAACGAGAAATGCTGTTTTTAATCTTTAATTAAGGAGAGATGTTGGACTTTCACTTTAACATCGAAGGCTAATTGATAACTGCTACAATGGAATGAATGTGTCCTCTAGATTAGAATAGACTAGTGCTCTAGACAGACGAGTGGGGTGATGTATGCAGAAAGTGAGGGAGTTGCTTGATCCTGGTCATAGGCAGGCTATCAAAATTGGCCAAGGAGGTGGAAGCATTTGGTGTGAACGGTGACTAGGATACACAGTAAATCCGTTTTTTTGTTTTGTTTTTTTTTTAGGCATTTTGTAGTCAGCTAAACAATACAGCCGATCATACTTTAAGTTGAGTTTAGTTCTATAGGTAATAGGAAGATGTATTGACATACGTGAGGCTGTTTATATACTTTAGAGATTAATAGTACAACCTTACTATAGTGTACAGTTCTGTAGGATGTATCTCCAGGAGGACGTAAATAAACTAGCTGAATAGAAGAAACACTAATGGTGAATTTAAAAAACAAAACAAAAAAAAAAAACTATTATGCACTGCTTAGCGGAAGCTCCTGGATATTTCAAAGGACCTGATCAAAAACTTGCTTGCATGGGCGAAAATCCTGCAATATATTTCCTTGTTTTGAGCATTATATTGTAATGTATGTCTCCTCCTCATCCAAAACCTAGTATAGCTAGATAAAAAGCTTTCAAACTAAAATTTGTCTTCAATTCCTTAAGTGACCTCAGTGCTGGTGAGACTTGGATAATATGCCAGTCCAGAGAGCTTTAAACCATAAGGCCCAAATATGTGTAAACTGTGTTGGTGCAGTCTTGTAGCCAAGTGGAAAGTTAACCGGGTAAAAGGTGTTTACTCTTTCCTAGAATAGGATCCGAAGGGGTTCCAATGTAAGTATGCAGCCTCTTTAGACTGAAAGAGATCCACTATAGTATGTAGATCCCAGTGTACCCAATAGATGGAAATACAGGGAGTCCTTATCCAATATTTGTAAATTTATATCAATCGGTTCAGAGGAAATTACGGCTCAAGCTCAGCATCAACCTTTTATTCAATTAGTCTTGAGAGACTGGGAGAGGCAATGTTATCTAAAGGGAAGGATTGTTTTACCCATTTTACATTATTTACAAGCTACTTTCTGTTTTTGACATTGCACTTGGCAAAGTAGTAGACAATGCATCCTGTCTGAGCTCTTGACAGGACATTAAAGGACTATGAAACAGTCTTTCACTCTTGTAATTATAAGACACTGGTTAATGGTTTTTGTTTTTGCTAGAAATAATTGCTATATGTATTCATTATTTTTAAAAGATTTTACACTTTCTCTTCTTTTTTTTTTCTTTACACTTTATTTGTTCAGTGTCTATAACTTCCTGTCACTGCCCTACAAGGGAGGCTGGGTTCACTACAGGAAGGTCTGTCTAGCTTGATGCCTTAGAACTGCTAGAGAAACTGTTTAATCTTATCTCTGAGTACTAGATAAAGGTACATGAATCCCACATTTTCTTTCATGATTCAGATAGAGAATACATTTTTAAACAACTTTCTAATATACTTCTATTATCTAATCAGTTTCATTCTCTTGGTATCATTTGTTGAAGGAGCAGCATCGCACTAATGGTTTCTAACTGAACACATGGGTGAGCCAATCACTATATATATATATTCAGCCAATCAACAACTAGAACCTAGGTGCTCTGCTGCTCCTGAGCTTGCCTAGATAAACCTTTCAGCAAAGGATAACAAGAGGAGGCAAATTAAATAGAAGTAAACTGGAAAGTTGTTTAAAATTGTATTCTCTATCTGAATCATGAGAATGTTTGGGTTTCATGTCTCTTTAAATCAAATTGCATCTTAAATACCTTAGTGTACTGTACCACCATTTTAAAACTTTATTGGTTGAGTATGTTGCATTTATTAAAGTTATGACCTTGCTTCTCAGGGTGCGTCTGAGAAGGATATTGTACATTCTGGCTTGGCATACACTATGGAGAGATCTGCAAGGGTATGTATACAGTTTACAAGTTTGGATTAAAGAACTTTGTGTATATAATGTAAATTTTGAAAAGTAATTTCATTGATTTATGAAACTTACACTTTTTTTTTTTTTTAAATATTTCCCCCCCTCCACAGCAAATTATGCGCACTGCTATGAAATACAATTTGGGATTGGACTTGAGAACTGCCGCCTATGTCAATGCCATAGAGAAAGTATTCAAGGTGTACAACGAAGCTGGGTTGACTTTTACATAGACGAGAGCATTTAAATGGCTGCCATCCTATTAAACAAAAAAAAAATACGTTTACATATAACCACAAGACTTCTTTCTCTTCCTTTATGCCTCAGTATGAGGAAACTACATTTTAAAAACTTCCGTCCGTGTCTTTAGTCAATTAAATGTTGTGCTATTGGTTTAGGCTAAAACTCGTAGCCTAAAGCATAAGGATAGCAAGCTAAGCTTAGCTGACTATTGACCCATCAAATTGTTTTTTTATTATAGCCAGTTACATAACTATAAAGTTTATTTTTGCAACGCCACAAGGTTGATATGCAGTAGTATGTGACATGGTTACATGTCATTGTTCTAACTGGCCTGGAGACTTTTTTGTTTAGTTTGGCTTGCTGCATAATCTTCCTAGGTGTGGGATTTTATTTTTACTACATTTTGGATATTTACAATTTAGACGGACATTGAATAAAGTCTTCTACAATTCACAATTAGAGCTGGTATTTACTTTAGGAAAACCATTGCAGCCTGTATATTTGTTGCGTTAAACATAACCGGCCTTGGAGTTTTTCAGGAAAGTCTTACTATGACTTTTTGCACATATAACGTCTGCAGGCTTTATCCCTTGACTTGCTGCTGAAATGAAATATGGTGTATTCATATTTCAAAAGTAAAAATTATAACATCTAGAATTTTATTTCACTAGTATATGCAAATGAACAAAGCTGGAATACATAGAAGCATTTTTAAAAAATAATGTTGTACAGAACTGTATCTACACATCAGTCATAAGGCATGTTTTTTGTTAATGTTTGTTTTTCTCCCCTTTTTGTTAATGTGTTTTTTTTTTTTTTTTTTTTTTTTTTTTTTTTATATATTTTGAGGCCTTTTACTTAAAATGGCCAAGGTAGTATATAATCCTGAATTTTATTTTCCATTTATAAACTTGTATGTCTCATTTTATTCTTTACATAATTATGTTGGCATCTGCAACCACTCAATATAAGCAACTAGTAATTCAGGATTGTTTTAAACTAATCCTACAGCAATCTGCCACTAGTTTCAAAAGGTTTAGCAAACTGACTTGTTACGTTGGTCTTCTGCTTCTTAACTTTGTAACTGCATGACCTTAAGACATTTATCAAAACTGTTATTAAACATCATCCTTTCCAAAAATGGTGTAAACTTGATTTTTATTTTTTTTTTCTATTCACGTAGATTAATCTAATAGTTTAAAAGTTATAGCTTTTAAAGTGATTGTAAACTTTAACAAATTAAAGGCCCATATTAAATAATATTCTTAACAAATGGGGGCACTTTAATTATTTAAAGTTTACAATGATGCCTTTATTTTTTTATAAATACTTACCTTTTGCATTATGTAACGTTGATCCTCCACCTGCAGATAGATGACAAATCTGGCTGCCTCCAATCATTGTGTGCCCCCTTTGGCATCCAACTCGTAGGGCAACACAAGGATTGGAGGAAACCTGATTCATCAATATGCTAATAAAGCAGTAGGTGTGTGCGGAGGATCGGCATTGAGTTTACCTTGACACAAAGGTAATTTATAAATAAATAATAAAGTTATTTAATACTGGCCTTTAATTCGTTTAAGTTTACAATCACTTTAATGATGATTGGAACCTACGTCTAATAACATAAATTTTCTGCAATAGTATTTAATTGCGTGAAAATGAATAGTCAAATTAGTGCCTTGTGAAAATGACTTGTAGGGATCATGTTTAAGAGAAATAGTCACTGCAATATCATCATTATTCTTGTACCTAATTATTTAAAGGGACATTCTAGCCAAAAATAAACTTATGCTAATTTCTTAGCCCTTGAAGGCCGCTTCTTATCTGAATACATTTTGACAGTTTTTCACCACTATAGGGCATTAGTTAATGTGTGCCATATATAGATAGCAACATTGTGCTTACATACATGGAGTTAACTAGGAGTCAGCACTGTGATTGGTTAAAATGCAAGTCTGTCAAAGGAACTGAAATAAGAGGGCAGTCAGCAGAGGCTTAGATACAAGGTAATTACAGAGGTAAAAAGTGTATTAAAGGGACATAATACTCATGTGCTAAATCACTTGAAACTGATGCAGTATAACTGTAAAAAGCTGACCGGAAAATGTCACCTGAGCATCTCTATGTATAAAGGAAGATATTTTACCTCCACTTCCTCAGCTCAGCAGAGTAAGTTCTGTGTATAAAGTTATAATCTGTTGCAGCCCAGCTGCAGGTAAAAAAAGAAATGTACAGCAGCCAATCAACATCAACAGTGCTAAGGTCATGAACTTTTACTGTGATCTCATGAAATTTGGCTTAACTCATGAGATTTCATAGTAAACTTCCTTCAACTGAATAGGGAAATAAGATGAGTGTGCACGAAGCTCACTCCCTTAGCTGTCCCGGGACAGACATACTGATTTGCTGCTTAGAAGTCCTTTACAGAGGAATGTGGCTACTGAGGAACTTTTTTAAGGTAAAATATCTATCTTTTTTTACATAGCGATGTTCAGGTGATATTTTCTAGTCAGCTTTTTACAGCTATGCTGCATCACTTTCAAGTGTTTCAACATTTGGGTATCATGGCCCTTTTTAATAGTGGTTATGCAAAACTAGGGATTCTTTTTAAACCATAAAAATCTGGTGTAGACTGTCTTGTTTTTAATTTTTTTTTTAATTTTTTTTATTTGTGTGTTTCAATTTTACCATCTTACAAAATGCTACTCTCTTGCTTCCTGGTTGTAGTACAGAACGATACTCTGGATTTCCTCACTCTTATTTACAGAAGTAAAAAAGTCCAGCTCGGCACCAGTGTAAATTTGTGCACACTAAGTCACTGCAAAAAACTCACCACATTTCAGAAGCTGCAAGAGCAGAAAAAAATAGGGTTTCGGGTCACAAACCCTTAATCATGTTAAAGGCCCATGAACCCCAATTTTTTTTTCTTTCATGATTCAAATAGAGAATACAATTTTATAAACATTCCAATTCTAGTATCTAATTTGCTTTGTTCTTTAGATATCCTTTGTTGAAGAAATATCGATGCACATGGGTGAGAAAATCACACAATGGATTTATGTGCAGCTACTGAGCCTATTTAGATATGCTTTTCAAAAAAGAATATTGAGAATGGAGCAAATTAGATAATAGAAGTACATTGAAAAGTTGTTTAAAATTGCATGCTCTGTCTAAATCATGGCTTTAAAAAAAAAAAAAAAAAAATTCTTCATTTCTCTTAAGGACAGAACTTTCGTGGTAGTGGGGTGGAGTTTTTTTTTCCGCCATCCTTTCAGTAATGACTGAAGTAAGAATTGTCTTTCTACAAGAGAATTAACTTTCTTTTTTGTGCATTAATGGCATCTCATTTTGCTTTTATTGATTGGCAAGTGTCCATATTTAAAGGGGCAGTAAAGTCAAAATTACTTTCACTACTTAAACTGGAAAGCTGCTAAATTGCTTGCTCTATTTTGACTTTTTTTTGTAGTATCATTTTGTGTATTCCTAGGTAGGCTCAGGAGCACAAAGCGGTACTGGCAGCTAGTTGGTGATTGGTGCCTACACATATGTCTCTTCTCATTGGTACACCCAATGTGTTTAATTAGCTCCCAGTACTGCATTGCTGCTCCTTCAACAAATGATACCAAAGAATGAAGCAAATTTGATAATAGAAGTAAATTGTAAAGTTGTTTATCATTGTATGCTCTATGAAAATTTAGAGAGAAGTGTTGGGTTTTGTTTTCCCTTTAACAAAGTCTAAAACTACTGTAATGGAGAAAAAAAATAACATTGAAATATTTAAAAATATACTGTTGTAGGAAATATCAGAACTAGGGTTGCACCGATACCATTTTTTTTATGACCGAGTACAAGTACCGATACTTGTTTTCAAATACTCGCCGATACCAATTACCGATACTTTTTTTTTTAATGTCATGTGACATTTTACCAAGCACAATACAGTAATAATAATAATTATTTAAGATTGCTTCTTTATAATTATAGAGGACTGTAATTCAAAAGACATTATGAAATAATAAAACCGTTTTATTTGTCACAAAGTTCACTGAACACGTTTATAAATAAAAAAATATTACAATAAAATATTAAATTTAAAGGGGTGATGCAATTGGGTTGTAGGGCTGTTATATAACATCAATCTGACATTTGTATGGAGGTTTGACTCTAAGTTGAACAGTCTTTCACTTTCCACACTACTGCATAGGGCAGAAAGATATTTTTGGGCCATTTTAGCCAGAGCTGGAAATCTGTTTAACTGCCCAGTACTTCAGGGGTTTGTCTGAACGAAGTACAGTGATCTCTCCTACAATAATACAAATAACAGCAATTTGTATTGGCAGAACAGTAGTAAACCATTTTTAGTTTAGTCTCCACTCCAGTTTAAAATTAAATAAATGGGAACATGCAGTTTGAAAAAAAACTCCACAAGATAGCATATGGGTAGGAAGTGGAGGTATCGGTTTAAGTATCGGTACATTTGCACGAGTACAAGTACTCATGCAAATACTTGGTATCGATACCGATACTAGTATCGGTATCGATGCAACCCTAATCAGAACTGTGATTTCACCATTGTGGGAAATGGTCTTTTCACTGGTAAAAAGTGTTTTGTTCTGATGTTGTCCTGTTTTCTCCAACATTGGTGTGTCCGGTCCACGGCGTCATCCATTACTTGTGGGAATATTCTCTTCCCCAACAGGAAATGGCAAAGAGCACAGCAAAAGCTGCCCATATAGCCCCTCCTCAGGCTCCGCCCCCCCAGTCATTCTCTTTGCCGCTCTGAACGAGTAGCATCTCCACGGAGATGGTGAAGAGTATGTGGTGTTTAATTGTAGTTTTTTATTCTGCTATCAAGAGTTTATTTTAAAATAGTGCCGGTTTGTACTATTTACTCTAAAACAGAAAGGGATGAAGAGTTCTGTTTAAAAGGGGAGTATGATTTTAGCAGCAGTAACTAAAATCAATTGCTGTTCCCACGCAGGACTGTTGAGCCCAGAGAACTTCAGTTGGGGGGAACAGTTAGCAGACTTTTCTGCTCAAGGTATGACTAGTCCATTTTCTAACAAGACTGTGTAATGCTAGAAGACCGTCATTTTCCCTCTTGGCGATCGGTAAGCAATTTTCTTAGACTCTTAACAGAATGAAGGCTTATTATGGGCTATACACTGGTTGACACTCTTATGGGCTAAATCGATTGCTTTATTTAAGTTTTTTTTTTTAATGAAATCTAGAGGTGAGTTATAAAACTTATTGTGGGGGAACGTTTTTAGGCGCCAGGCAGTAGTTTAGACACCTTTCCAGTTAGGAAGGGCCTTTCACTATAGTAGGCAGAGCCTCATTTTCGCGCCATAATTGCGCAGTTTCTTTTGGATGCAGTGCATGCAGCTGCATGTGAGAGGGTCTGGTGATCATTGAAAACGTTCCTGGAAGGCTTAATTTGGTATCGTATAACTCCTAAGGACAGTTGAAGTCGCAGCAAACGCTCTGGCTGGGACTGTAGTGGGGTTAAAAATTGTTATTTGATTAAACGGCTCCGCTTTCCTCATTTAAGGGGTTAAAAGCTTGAAAATTGGGGTGCAATACTTTTAAGGCATTAAGACACTGTGGTGAAAATTTGGTAAAGATTGCATATTTCCTTCATACCTTTTCACACATTCAGAAATAAAGTGTGCTCTGTTTAACATTTAAAGAGACAGTAATGGTTTTGTTTTAAAACGTTTTTTTTTGCATTATTAGCCTGTCTAACATGTCTGTACCTTCAGATAGAACATGTTCTGTATGTATGGAGGCCAAGGTGGTCCCCCCTTCAAATGTATGTGATAATTGTGCCATAGCGTCCAGACAAAGTAAGGACAGTACTGTCACATTTAATAAGGTTGCCCAAGATGATTCCTCAAATGAAGGTAGTGGGGATAGTTCATCATCCTCTCCTTCTGTGTCAACACCAGTTATGCCCGCGCAGGCGACCCCTAGTACATCTAGCGCACCAATGCTTGTTACTATGCAACAATTAACGGCAGTAATGGATAATTCCATAGCTAATATTTTATCCAAAATGCCAGCATTTCAGAGAAAGCGTGATTGCTCAGTTTTAAATACAGTGGAGCAAGAAGGCGCTGACGATAGCTTATCTGTCATACCCTCACACCAGTCAGAAGTGGCAGTGAGGGAGGGTTTGTTGGAGGGAGAACTTTCAGATTCAGGAAGAATCTCTCAACAGGCAGAACCTGACGTTGTGACATTTAAATTTAAGTTAGAGCATCTCCGCGCATTACTTAAGGAGGTGCTATCTACTCTGGATGATTGTGACTCTTTGGTCATTCCAGAAAAATTGTGCAAGATGGACAAATTCTTAGAGGTCCCGGTGCACCCTGATGCCTTCCCGATCCCTAAAAGGGTGGTGGACATAGTGAATAAGGAGTGGGAGAGACCAGGCATACCCTTTGTCCCACCTCCTATATTTAAGAAATTGTTCCCCATGGTCGACCCAAGGAAGGACACATGGCAGACAGTCCCTAAGGTTGAAGGGGCAGTTTCTACCCTAGCTAAGCGCACGACTATCCCCATTGAGGACAATTGTGCTTTCAAAGATCCTATGGATAAAAAAATTGGAGGGTTTGCTTAAAAATATTTTTGTGCAGCAAGGTTACCTCCTCCAACCAATTTCGTGCATTATTCCTGTCACTACGGCGGCGTGTTTCTGGTTCGATGAACTAGAAAAGTCGATTAACATGGAGACTCCATATGAGGAAGTCATGGACAGAATTCACGCACTTAAGTTAGCTAATTCTTTTATTTTAGATGCCGCTTTGCAATTAGCGAGATTAGCGGCAAAAAATTCAGGGTTTGCAATTGTGGCGCGCAGAGCGCTCTGGCTAAAGTCTTGGTCGGCGGATGTATCTTCCAATACAAAATTGCTTAGTATCCCTTTCAAAGGTAAGACCCTTTTTGGGCCGGAATTGAAAGAAATTATTTCAGACATCACTGGGGGAAAGGGCCATGCCCTCCCACAGGATAGGCCTTTCAAGGCTAAGAATAAGTCCAATTTTCGTTCCTTTCGCAATTTCAGGAACGGACCGGCTTCTAACTCTGCAGCCTCTAGACAAGAGGGTAATGCTTCCCAGACTAAACCAGCTTGGAAACCAATGCAAGGCTGGAACAAGGGTAAACAGGCCAAGAAGCCTGCTGCTGCTACCAAGACAGCATGAAGGGGTAGCCCCCGATCCGGGACCGGATCTAGTAGGGGGCAGACTCTCTCTCTTTGCTCAGGCTTGGGCAAGAGATGTTCCGGATCCCTGGGCACTAGAAATAGTCTCTCAGGGTTATCTTCTAGAATTCAAGGAACTACCCCCAAGGGGAAGGTTCCACATGTCTCACTTATATTCAAACCAAATAAAGAGACAGGCATTCTTACATTGTGTAGAAGACCTGTTAAAGATGGGAGTGATACACTCAGTTCCAGCTGTGGAATAAGGTCAGGGGTTTTACTCAAACCTGTTTGTAGTTCCCAAAAAAGAGGGAACTTTCAGACCAATTCTGGATTTAAAAATTTCTCAGAGTTCCATCGTTCAAAATGGAAACCATTCGAACAATTTTACCTACAATCCAGGAGGGTCAATATGACTACCGTGGATTTAAAGGATGCGTACCTAAATATTCCTATCCACAAAGATGATCATCATCATCATCATCATCAGTTCCTAAGGTTCGCCTTTCTGGACAAACATTATCAGTTCGTGGCTCTTCCATTCGGTTTAGCCACTGCTCCCAGAATTTTCACAAAGGTGCTAGGGTCCCTTCTGGCGGTTCTAAGACCGAGGGGCATTGCAGTGGCACCTTATCTAAGCGACATTCTAATTCAAGCGTCGTCTCTTTCCAAGGCAAAGGCTCATACAGACATTTGTTCTAGCCTTTCTCAGATCTCACGGGTGGAAGGTGAACGTAGAAAAGAGTTCCCTGTCTCCGTCAACAAGAGTTCCCTTTTTGGGAACAATAATAGATTCTTTAGAAATTAAGATCTTCCTGACAGAAGTCAGAAAGTCAAAGCTTCTAAACGCTTGTCAAGTTCTTCACTCTATTCTGCAGCCTTCCATAGCTCAGTGCATGGAAGTAGTAGGGTTGATCGTTGCAGCAATGGACATAGTTCCTTTTGCTTGAATTCATCTAAGACCATTACAACTGTGCATGCTCAATCAGTGGAATGGGGACTATGCAGACTTGTCTCCAAAGATTCAAGTAGACCAGATGACCAGAGACTCACTCCGTTGGTGGTTGACCCAGGATCACCTGTCTCAGGGAATGAGTTTCCGCAGACCAGAGTGGGTCATTGTCACGACCGACGCCAGTCTATTAGGCTGGGGCGCGGTCTGGGATTCCCTGAAAGCTCAGGGTCTATGGTCTCGGGAAGAGTCTCTTCTCCCGATAAACATCCTGGAACTGAGAGCGATATTCAATGCTCTCCGGGCTTGGCCTCAATTAGCGAAGGCCGGATTCATAAGATTCCAGTCAGACAACATGACGACTGTAGCTTACATCAACCATCAGGGAGGAACAAAGAGTTCCTTGGTGATGAGAGAGGTATCCAAGATCATCAAATGGGCGGAGGATCACTCCTGCCATCTATCTGCAATTCACATCCCAGGGGTAGACAACTGGGAGGCGGATTATCTGAGTCGTCAGACTTTCCATCCGGGGGAGTGGGAACTCCACCCGGAGGAATTTGCCCAGTAGACTCAATTATGGGGCATTCCAGACATGGATCTGATGGCCTCTCGTCAGAACTTCAAGGTTCCTTGCTATGGGTCCAGATCCAGGGATCCCAAGGCGATTCTAGTGGATGCATTAGTGGCGCCTTGGTCGTTCAACCTAGCTTATGTGTTTCCACCGTTCCCTCTCCTTCCCTGGCTCGTAGCCAGGATCAAACAGGAGCAGGCCTTGGTGATTCTGATAGCTCCTGCGTGGCCACGCAGGACTTGGTATGCAGACCTGGTGAATATGTCATCGGCTCCACCATGGAAGCTACCTTTGAGACAGGATCTTCTAGTACAAGGTCCATTCGAACATCCAAATCTAGTCTCTCTGCAGCTGACTGCTTGGAAATTGAACGCTTGATTTTATCCAAGCGTGGGTTTTCAAATTCAGTGATAAATACTCCTGGTCCAAGCCAGAAAACCTGTGACTAGAAAGATTTACCATAAAATATGGAAAAAATATATCTGTTTGTGTGAATCCAAGGGATTCTCCTGGAGTAAGATTAAAATTCCTAAGATCCTCTCCTTTCTCCAAGAAGGTTTGGATAAGAGATTGTCAGCGAGTTCTCTAAAAGGACAGATTTCTGCTTTATCTGTCTTGTTACACAAACGACTGGCAGCTGTGCCAGATGTACAAGCTTTTGTACAGGCTTTGGTCAGAATCAAGCCTGTTTACAGACCCATGACTCCTCCTTGGAGTCTAAATTTAGTTCTTTCAGTTCTTCAAGGGGTTCCGTTTGAACCTTTGCATTCCATAGATCTCAAGTTACTATCTTGGAAAGTTCTGTTTTTGGTTGCTATTTCTTCTGCTAGAAGAGTTTCTGAATTATCTGTGTTGCAGTGTAAGCCACCCTATCTGGTGTTCCATTCAGATAAGGTCGTTTTGCGTACTAAGCCTGGTTTTCTTCCGAAAGTTGTTTCCAACAGGAATATTAACCAGGAAATAGTTGTTCCTTCTCTGTGTCCGAATCCAGTTTCAAAGAAGGAACGTTTGTTGCACAATTTAGATGTAGTTCGTGCTTTAAAGTTCTATTTAGAAGCAACTAAGGATTTTAGACAAACCTCATCTTTGTTTGTCGTTTACTCTGGTAAGAGGAGAGGACAAAAAGCTACTGCTACCTCTTTCTGGCTGAAAAGCATTATCCGATTGGCTTATGAGACTGCCGGACGGCAGCCTCCTGAACGAATCACAGCTCACTCCACTAGGGCTGTGGCTTCCACATGGGCCTTCAAGAACGAGGCTTCTGTTGATCAGATATGTAAGGCAGCGACTTGGTCTTCTCTGCCCACTTTTGCCAAATTCTACAAATTTGATACTTTTGCTTCTTCGGAGGCTGTTTTTGGGAGAAAGGTTTTGCAAGCCGTGGTGCCTTCCGTTTAGGTAACCTGATTTGCTCCCTCCCTTCATCCGTGTCCTAAAGCTTTGGTATTGGTTCCCACAAGTAATGGATGACGCCGTGGACCGGACACACCAATGTTGGAGAAAACAGAATTTATGCTTACCTGATAAATTACTTTCTCCAACGGTGTGTCCGGTCCACGGCCCGCCCTGGTTTTTTAATCAGGTTTGAAAAATTTCTTTCTCTATACACTACAGTCACCACTGCACCCTATAGTTTCTCCTTTTTTTCTCCTAACCGTCGGTCGAATGACTGGGGGGCGGAGCCTGAGGAGGGGCTATATGGGCAGCTTTTGCTGTGCTCTTTGCCATTTCCTGTTGGGGAAGAGAATATTCCCACAAGTAATGGATGATGCCGTGGACCGGACACACCGTTGGAGAAAGTAATTCATCAGGTAAGCATAAATTCTGTTATTTAGATAAACAGTAATTTCACTGGAGATGACTACAAGACTTTAGTTCATTTAGGTGTATTTAAACCATTGCCATCAGAGTAGGCGTGAGATGCCAGAACAGAAGGGAAATCGCTTACAATTTAATTCCGTATGTTAATGTGGCTTAAAGTGGGGTTTGCCTGGGCTACTGGCCTTGTGTTGGATGAAGCGAAACAAAAGAGAAATCCAGTATGAATGCTTCCTGTGACAAAATAGGTTGTTTTCTTCTTCACACGATATAGATATCTTCCTCAAACTCCATATATAATCAGATATGGTTAGCAGCCACTCTGCATTTTTTTTATTTTTTATTATCTGGTCACACGTAGTGGCACTTATAATTTTTTTGTTTGCTCTCCTATAACATTAAAGCTTTGCATTTAGAGGGGCTGAATAGAGACAACTTTTTCAATAAACACCGCAAACGTGCACTCCACATTTCCACCAACACAGAGTGTCAGGGTGCAATACAATCTGATTCTTTATCAGAGCATTTTCACAAACGCACTGATGCTCCACACATCTGTCACAGGCATTAGACTAATATTGCTACATTCAAAACAAAGTACATGAATACACCAATTTATAATCTTGTTTTTAACATTGGAAGGATTTTGCAGTTTATAAACACTCCTGAGGCACTTGTGAAAATTCTCATATAGCAATCTGTTCCTTTGGTTAATCAGAGCCAGATCTAAATCCACTCCTAGTACTAACAACTAAGGTTGCCAGGTGTCTAGTATTTTAGCAAGCTGTCCCATAAAATCTTAACAAAAATACTGGACAGTATGCAGATTTTTTTTTATGTCCCTGACTGTTTTCGGAATATGAAACTCATATTCCTAAAGCAAATGCCGTACAAATATAAAACAAAGGAGACCTGAGCAATAAAGGGTGTCAAATCACTTCTGTTAACATGTTACTAGCTGCCAAAGAGGGAAAAATACCATTGTGTCACTGGCAAACAGCTGGCAACAAGCTACAAAGGGTGCACCAGCGTAGCACTGCAGAATATGATACTTATTTGATTCTTATTGGATAAAAAAAGGTCTAAGCACACAATTTGTAGCCTATCGTTACATTTTAATTTGCATGCACAATACTCTTGTGTTACAATGTAGCATCACTAACTCAATCTGAGATATTTCATTTATACGCACACACCCTTCATCAGAGGTTTGATCACTGTTATAGCCACACTAAGTCTGTTTTTGATGTAAGTCAACTTGTAAAAAGCCATAACTGATTTATGAAACCGTAAACAAGGACTAGTCATGATTTAAGTATCTCGAATCAGATTTGGGGATAACCTTGATACATTCCCCCCCCGCTATAATGAATAGTAGACAACTGGTTAATGTGTCTAATGTATAGTGAGTATTAGGAGTTCCTCTTATGAATCTAAGCATAAAGTACACTTTTTTTTTTTTAAAATGTATTTTTATTGTTCAACAACAAGAATGCATCTATAATATTACAGCATCGAAAAGGGGGGGGAAGTAAAAAATCTTTTACAAATAAATACATATCTTTTGCCAATACATGTCAATATTAAATCTTTAACTCTCATAATTAATTTGAGCATTTGACCATTTATCACACATGCCTGTGCAATTTTATCTAATTAAATAAAAAATATAAAACTGAAACGAATATCTCTCCCTTTTTACCCAAACAACAAAAAGCCCTATAAAGTACACTCTTAATACATTTTATAATTTTAGGGAAAAAAATGCAAGTCTGGCATGTTCCACCTTAAAATGTGAATTTGGTTTATTACATAATAGCACTTGTATGTTCTGGTTGTTCTAACATGTATGTCCATATTCTGAAATCCCATGCCAGCTGCACCCTGGTATCTGTAGTATGTGGGCACAAAATATGCAATGGAATAACTCATGTTAATCTAAGTATTAGGAATGCACAGTGTATTCTCTCATAACATTTACATTCTCTAAAGTTTATTAATTAATTTGCCTGCAGTTTTGTTTGAACATGTTCTCATGACACACCTTGAAATCTTGGTCAGATCTAATTGTTTTTTTTCCACCCTGTTTTTGTGTTGCCACTAATGATGTTGTGTTTTTAGAATTGTCAAGGTGTGGCAAGGGACAGATGCTGAGAGCCTTTTTATTTTTAATCAATAGTCAACGTCGGCAAATCCTAAAGGTTTTGTGTCTGAAAGGTTAACTCTTGTAATAAAGAAAATCTGTGCATTCAATTTTTTTTTTATACCTCAGATAATGCATAATTGTCCTCATAAAGTTGTTTCATTCTTTAACAGAATTCAAATTTATACAAATGACAAATAATGTAGGTATTTATAGCTTCTTTGTTCTCTACTGTAATTTTGTTACAGTTGCTAAGGTTCTGCAAAATAGCAGTGTACACAAAAAACAATTATACACAATATGCTAGATGTTACCAAACAATATCTATGTACAAATACTCCCCTCTGTGTGTACCGCTGCCTTCTATCAGTCTCTCCCAAAATGAGACTGCTTAAAATTGTGGTTGTATGTATAGAGGCGCAGGTATTTTCTTATGCAATATTCCAGAGTTGCCTGAGAATGAAAGGGCTTTATTTCTATGTGTGTAGATCAACACCACATAATTGATGCAGTATACTTTGAAAAAGTGCAGAGTCCGGCTCCCTCTTATGAGTTAATCTGTGTGATATGTTGAGAATAGAGATTTCCCAAATCCAATGTGGCTGTGGATACAGAATAACGTACTCAAAATACGGTGTGATACTGATGTAAAATGTGCAGTATACTTACTCCGATAAAAACGCTGATATGGTAGAAAGAATCCAAAGGACAGCAAACAAAATTCGTATAAAATACAAATTTATTTAAAACATGTCACTATAGACAAATAGATGCTGGCCAGGATTGTAGGGTCTTTCTCAAGAGCAGTAAAATAATGAGATGCTCTTGAGAAAGACGTAATATCGTTGAAACGCGTAGAGCTTTTTATTATGAGCTTTTATCCATTTGTCTATAGTGACATGTTTTACGAATTTAGTTTGCTGTCCTTTGGATTCTTTCTACCATATCAGTGGGAGCGCTGCACAAGGAGCCGGATTCCGATTTTATCGGAGTAAGTATACTGCACATTTTACATCAGTATCACACCGTATTTTGAGTACGTTATTCTGTATCCACAGCCACATTGGATTTGGGAAATCTCTATTCTCAACATATCACACAGATTAACTCATAAGAGGGAGCCAGACTCTGAACTTTTTCAGAGTAAGTATACTGCATCAATTATGTGGTGTTGATCTACACACATAGAAATAAAGCCCTTTCATTCTCAGGCAACTCTGGAACATTGCATAAGAAAATACCTGCGCCTCTATACCACATACAACCAAAATAGCAGTGTAGCCTGATGGATTTTTCCCTCCCAGGTCAGGATTGATTTGCAGGGTATAGCACAGATGGCTGCTGGTCAGGATTGTTAGGTCTAGCTGGTAGGTGAGGTATAGCTGAGAAGGCTGCTGGTCAAGATTTTAGGGTCTAGCTGGCATGTGAGGTATAGCACAGGTGGCTGCTGGTCAGGATTGTAGGGTCTGTTTGGTTTGTGACCTATAGCAGAGATGGCTGCTAGTCAGGATTGTAGGGTCTAGCTAGTAGGTGAGGTATAGCTTAGATGGCTACTGGTCAGGATTGTAGGGTCTAGCTGGTAGGTGAGCTATAGCTTAGATGGCTACTGATCAGGATTGTAGGGTCTAGTTGGTAGGTGAGGTATAGCAGAGATGGCTGCTGGTCAGGGTTTTAGGGTCTAGCTGGTAGGTGAGTTCTAGCACAGATGGCTGCTGGCCAGGATTGTAGGGTCTTGTTGGTAGGTGAGGTATAGTAGAGAAGGTTGCTGGACAGGAGTGTATGATCTAGCTGGTAGGTGAGGTATAGCATAGATTGCTGCTGGTCAGGATTGTAGGGTCTAGCTGGTAGGTGAGCTATAGCAGAGATGGCGGCTGGTCAGGATTGTAGGGTCTAGCTATAGCAGAGCTTGCTGCTGGTCAGGATTGTAGGGTCTAACTGATAGGTGAGGCATAGCAGAGATGGCTGCTGGTCAGGATTGTAGGGTCTAACCGATAGGTGAGGCATAGCAGAGATGGCTGCTGGTCAGAATTGTAGTGTCTAATTGGTAGGTGAGG
Source organism: Bombina bombina (assembly GCF_027579735.1). Lineage (NCBI taxonomy): Eukaryota > Metazoa > Chordata > Amphibia > Anura > Bombinatoridae > Bombina > Bombina bombina. Next base: position 41,831,453 of record NC_069507.1, on the reverse strand, counting down.
TATAGCAGAGAAGGCTGCTGTTCAGGATTGTAAGGTATAGTTGGTAGGTGAGGTATAGTAGAGATGGCTGCTGGTCAGGATTGTAAGGTATAGTTGGTAGGTGAGGTATAGTAGAGATGGCTGCTGGTCAGGATTATAGGGCCTAGCTGGTAGGTGAAGTATAACAGAGATGGCTGCTGGTCAGGATTGTAGGGTCTAACCGATAGGTGAGGCATAGCAGAGATGGCTGCTGGTCAGAATTGTAGTGTCTAATTGGTAGGTGAGGTATAGCAGAGAAGGCTGCTGTTCAGGATTGTAGGGTCTAGCTGGTAGGTGAAGTATAACAGAGATGGCTGCTGGTGAGGATTATAGGGTCTAGCTGGTAGGTGAGGTATAGTAGAGATGGCTGCTGGTCAGGATTGTAAGGTATAGTTGGTAGGTGAGGTATAGTAGAGATGGCTGCTGGTCAGGATTATAGGGCCTAGCTGGTAGGTGAGGTATAGTAGAGATTGCTGCTGGTCAGTATTGTAGGGCCTAGCTGGTAGGTGAGGTATAGCAGAGATTGCTGCTGGTCAGGATTATAGGGTCTAGCTGGTAGGTGAGGTATACTAGAGATGGCTCCTGGTCAGGATTGCTGGGTCTATCTGCTAGGTGAGGTATTTCAGAAATGGCTGCTGGTCAGGGTTGTAGGTGAGGTATAGCACAGATGGCTGCTGGTCAAGATTGTAGGGTCTAGCTTGTAGGTGAGGTATAGCAGAGATGGCTACTGGTCAGGATTGTAGGTCTAGCTGGTAGGTGAGCTATAGCAGAGATGGCTGCGGATCAGGATTGTAGGGGCTAATTGGTTGGGGAGGTATAGCAGAGAAGGCTTCTGGTTAGTATTGTAGGGTCTAGCTGGTAGGTGAGGTATAGCAGATGGCTGTTGGTCAGAGCTGTGTAGCCTGATGAATTTGTTTCCTCCCCCCCCCATCCTCCCAGGTCAGGATTGCAGGGTATAGCACAGATGGCTGCTCGTCAGGATTGTAGGGTCTTGCTTGTAGGTGAGCTGTAGCAGAGATGGCTACTGGTCAGGATTGTAGGGTCTAGTTGGTAGGTGAGATATAGCACAGATGGCTGCTCGTCAGGATTGTAGGGTTTAGCTGGTAGGTGACGTATAGCCGAGAAGGCTGCTGGTCAGGATTTTACGGTCTATCTGGTAGGTGAGATATAGCACAGATGGCTGCTGGTCAGAATTGTAGTGTCTAATTGGTAGGTGAAGTATAGCAGAGAAGGCTGCTTTTCAGGATTGTAGGGTCTAGTTGATAGGTGAGGTATAGCACAGATAGCTGCTGGTGAGAATTATAGTGTCTAATTGATAGGTGAGGTATAGCAGAGAAGGCTTCTGTTCAGGATTGTAGGACTTAGCTGGTAGGTGAGGTATAACAGAGATGGCTGCTGATCAGGATTGTAGGGTCTAGCTGGTGGGTGAGGTATAGCACAGATGGCTGCTGGTCAGGATTGTAGGGTCTTGTTGGTAGGTAAGGTATAGCACAGATGGCTGCAGGGTCAGGATTGTAGGGTCTAGCTGGTAGGTGAGGTATAGCAGAGATGGTTGCTGGTCAGGACTGTAGGGTCTAGCTGGTAGGTGAGGTAAAGCACAGATGGCTGCTGGTCAGGATTGTAGGGTCTAGCTGGTAGGTGAGGTATTGCAGAGATTGCTGATGAACACTATTGCAACAATCTCACGATCAAAAGAGGAGTACTAGGCAGGTTCCGGTAGAATAAAACATAACTTTTATTAGCGTTCCAGCTTTCATTAAAAACTTAACAATTGAACAACATTTCTGCTTGTGCCACAGTGCTTTATGGGAAATCCTGCTTTATACCCAGGATCCGTCGGTATATTCCTTGGTGCCTGTGCTCACTCCAAATCCCCAAATGGTAAACACTATTGCAACAATCTCACGATCAAAAGAGGAGCACTAGGCAGGTTCCGGTAGAATAAAACAACTTTTATTAGCGTTCCAGCTTTCATTAAAAACTTAACAATTGAACATACAACATTGTGACAGATAGCGTAGCACCAAGAGAGTGCTACACTGTCACAATGTTGTATGTTCAATTGTTAAGTTTTTAATGAAAGCTGGAACGCTAATAAAAGTTGTTTTATTCTACCGGAACCTGCCTAGTGCTCCTCTTTTGATCGTGAGATTGTTGCAATAGTGTTTACCATTTGGGGATTTGGAGTGAGCACAGGCACCAAGGAATATACCGACGGATCCTGGGTATAAAGCAGGATTTCCCATAAAGCACTGTGGCACAAGCAGAAATGGACCGGACAAGGTGAAAGAGCTGAAGCGGAAATAACCGTCACTGGAGTGATCGAGGAGGGAGCCTGGGCTATACATAGGGCAAAATTTATCAAGCCCCGAAAAAATGCGCCGAAAAAGTCGCGATTATTTTCGCTATAGTTCGCAATGTGTGAATTCAAAAATGTCGCCAGTATTTATCAAAATTCTAGAGACATTTTTGGGGCAAAACTTTTTTGCGATGTCAAGCGAATGGCTGATCCTAGTTTTCTTGCGAAAATGTCATTTTCACTTTATTTATCAATCTTAATTTTAGACACCAATAAATGGTTTATTGTTTTAATCAAGTGATTGTTTAAAAGAATGCTATTTCTTATATATTAAAGTTAGTTTTATTTTGCCCCTTCTTTGGCTCTCTTTCATTAAGGAAGGTTGCCCGTTTTTTGGAGCTCATCTTCGTTCTTTTTAATACACTTATTTCAATTGCACTTAAATTATTTTACTTTTTTATAATATATTTATTATTATTCAGGATCTGCGCCTTGTTGTGGGCAATTTCTAACCCTAGATAAAGCAAGTAAAAGAAATATTTCCATTTTCCCTCCAGACAAACAACAATATTGCTCTTTATTTTTCACTCCTCGCAACCTACAAATTGGCGAGATTAAAAGCAGTGAATATTACATGCACCACTTTTCATAAATATATGAGAACTGCGAATATATACAGGCATTTTAAAATGCCAATAGAGAATAATTCAAGAATTAGGCATTTCCAGACAATTTATTCGCATATACTTAAGACTTGCGAATGTTATGAGTCAATTTGTTCGCACATATGAAAAGTTGAGACTTTATTGGCGCATAACCTTTCATAAATATGGTGATATAATTTGTGAGGTTTTTTTGACGACAAATGTGAGAATTTTCTTATTCTCACTTTGATAAATCTTGCCCATAGCCTATACAGAGTGAAAGGTACACAAACCGAAATTGGAGAGGAGGCTCCTGTGGACCGACACACAGACAGGACGCAACACTCAGCACAAGCAGTAACCATTCCGCAAAGAGCGGGTAAGAGATTGTAATTTACATCTAATGACTGTATTCTATGCCACAACAAATTGACACTTTTGAGTCTGATGCTAATAACAAGCATTCCATTGAAGATTGTGCTGCAAACTAACACAGGCACATTTGAGTATTACTAAAATATTGGGAATATCCTTGACCACAGGTTTATTGGAAAGCAGGAAAAGATAGTCTTTTGGTGCTTGGACTTTCGTTTGTGTGTATTTTGAGAGATTGCTGCTGGTCAGGATTGTAGGGTCTAGCTGGTAGGTGAGGTATAGCACAGATGGCTGCAGGTCAGGATTGTAGGGTCTAACTGGTAGGTGAGGTATAGTAGAGAAGGTTGCTGGTCAGGTTTGTAGGGTCTAGTTGGTAGGTTAGGTATAGCAGAGATTGCTGCTGGTCAGGATTGTAGGGTCTAGTTGGTAGGTGGTGAGAAAAAGCAGCACTCCAGAATCGTTGTCGATAAAATAAAAAATGTATTCCATCAATTTAAAAGCAGTAAACAGCAACAGTAAAACACACAATGCAAGTATCACAAACGGAGGGGGAAGCGGAGTCCTAACATGTTTTGTGCTATGCAGCACTTAATCATAGGATCTAGTTGGTAGGTGAGCTATAGCAGAGATGGCGGCTGGTCAGGATTATAGGGTCTAGCTGGTAGGTGAGGTATAGCAGAGATGGCTCCTGGTCAGGATTGCTGGGTCTAGCTGCTAGGTGAGGTATTTCAGAGATGGCTGCTGGTCAGGATTGTAGGGTCTAGATGGTAGGTGAGGCATAGCAGAGATGGTTGCTAGTCATGATTGTAGGGTCTAGCTGGTAGGTGAGGTATAGCAGAGATGGCTGCTGATCAGGATTTTAGGGTCTAGCTGGTAGGTGAGTTATAGCACAGATGGCTGCTGGTCAGGATTGTAGGGTCTAGCTGGTAGGCGAGGTATAGCAGAGATTGCTGCTGGTCAGGATTGTAGGGTCTAGATGGTAGGTAAGGATTGCATGGTCTAGATGGTAGGTGAGGCATAGCAGAGATGGCTGCTGGTCAGGATTGTAGGGTCTAGCTGGTAGTTGGGTATAGAAGAGATGGCTGCTGGTCAGGATTGTAGGGTCTAGCTGGAAGGTGAGGTATAGCAGAAATGGCTGCTGGTCAGGATTGTAGGGTCTAGCTGATAGGTGAGGTATTGCAGAGACTGCTGCTGGTGAGGATTGTAGGGTCTAGCTGGTAGGGGAGGTATAGCAGAGATGGCGGCTGCTGGTCAGGACTGTAGGGTCTAATTGGTAGGTGAGGTATAGCACATATGGCTGCTGGTTAGGATTTTAGGGTCTAGCTGGTAGGTGAGGTATAGCAGAGATGGCTGCTGGTCAGGATTGTAGGGTCTAGCTGGTTTCTGAGGTATAGCAGAGATGGCTTCTGGTCAGGACTGTAGGGTCTAATTGGTAGGTGAGGTATAACACATATGGCTGCTGGTTAGGATTGTAGGTTTTAGCTGATAGGTGAGGTATTGCAGAGACTGCTGCTGGTCATGATTGTAGGGTCTAGCTGGTAGGTGAGGTATAACAGATGGCTGCTGGTGAGGATTGTAGGGTCTAGCTGGTAGGTGAGGTATAGCAGAGATGGCTGCTGGTCAGGACTGTAGGGTCTAATTGGTAGGTGAGGTATAGCAGAGATGGCTGCTGGTCAGGACTGTAGGGTTTAGCTGGTAGGTGAGGTATAGCAGAGATGGCTGCTAGTCAGGATTGTAGGGTCTAGTTGGTAGGTATGGTACAGCACAGATGGCTGCTGATAAGGATTTTAGGGTCTAGCTGGTGGGTGAGCTATAGCAGAGATGGCTGCTTGTCATGATTGTAGGGTCTAGCTGGTAGGTGAGGTATAACAGAGATGGCTGCTGGTGAGGATTGTAGGGTCTAGCTGGTAGGTGAGGTATAGCAGAGATGGCTGCTGGTCAGGACTGTATGGTCTAATTGGTAGGTGAGGTATAACAGATATTGCTGCTGGTCAGGATTGTAGGGTCTTGCTTGTAGGTGAGCTATAGCAGAGATGGCTACTGGTCAGGATTGTAGGGTCTAGTTGGTAGGTGAGATATAGCAGAGACGGCGGCTGGTCAGGATTGTAGGGTCTAGCTGGTAGGCAAGGTATAGCAGAGATTGCTGCTAGTCAGGATTGTATGGTCTAGATGGTAGGTGAGGCATAGCACAGATGGCTGCTGGTCAGGATTGTATGGTCCAGTTGGTAGGTGAGGTATAGCAGAGATTGCGGCTGGTCAGGATTGTAGGGTCTAGTTGGTAGGTGAGGTATTGCAGCGATTGCTGCTGGTCAGGATTGTAGGGTCTAGCTGGTAGGTGAGGTATAGCAGAGATGGCTCCTGGTCAGGATTGTAGGGTCTAGTTGGTAGGTGAGGTAGTGCAGCGATTGCTGCTGGTCAGGATTGTAGGGTCTAGTTGGTAGGTGAGGTATAGTAGAGATGGCTCCTGGTCAGGATTGCTGGGCGCGGTATAGCAGATTTGGCTGCTGGTCAGGATTGTAGGGTCTAGCTGGTAGGTGAGGTATAACTGGAGGTTTTCAAATATATGAGCTGAAAAGAGTTAATGCATAGATCTGATATTGCAGTGTAGTTAAAGGGACACTTAACACCTGAAAAAAAAATGTTAAAACTATCTTTTTCTTATTAATAAAAGTCAGGTAATTACTGCTGCTTATTTTATCTGTTCATCTTACGCCGAAGTGTTGAAATCAATTGTTTGGAAGCAGAGTGTTAATAAGGTGCTTGAGTCTCCTCTGCATGGTGCCATATTGTAACGTACGTTACACTGGGGCACAGCAGTCACATGACTCTTGATGCAGTCACGTGACACACTTGGCATATTTCCCTATAGTGTATGCTTATCACAGATGCAGAGCTTGTGCTGCAGTGTATGTTGAGAATCTTTTACTTAAATACCATATTTTATAAACATTGTTTTCTATGTAAAAAGTGTATTGCTCAGTCTTTACAAGACGTTTTAAGGTTTCTAATCTGTGTCAGTGCACGGCTCCAGGCAGGTTTATAAATCTAAGCAATCTCCGGTAGAGGGAGGGGGGGAGAAAGGTTCTGTGGAAGAGCAGGCTGAAGAACTCATGCTGCATATATTTAGGAGTCAATTTATCAAAAGCTTTTGCCAGCCTTTGAGCCCCTACGGCTGAAGGTTCTCACAAGAACCTGAACGCCGTATTTAACAAGCAGCAGTCTAAAGTAGCGAAAAACAATCTCTGCGGTCTACTGAGGAGATTGACAGCTCCTGCCTGCACGTGGTTGGCTGTGCGGGGGCAGGGGGGTGGGATTGCACGCGAGCACAAAATAGCGCTTGTGTGCAATGCTGAATTCCACCAGGGGAATTCAGCCCGCCAGAGGCGGGCTGCGGTGGACAGGGGCGTGTATGTGGGCCCCTGTCTGCCTCAGCTTGAGAAATTGCTGCCTTAGCATGAGTTATTCAGCCTGTTTTCTTCCATGGAGCCTCTCTCTCCCTCCCTTTCCCCCCTCCCTCTTCCTCTTTCCCTCTTCAGACCGGAGTTTGTTGAATTCATGTATAACCCTGCCTGGAGCCATGCACTGACACAGATTATGAACCTTAAAAAGTGTGGTAAAGACTGAGCAATAAACTTTACATAGAAAATTATGTTTATAAAATATTGTAATTAATTAAAAGATTCTCCACATAAACTGCAGCTCAAGCACTGCATAACAGTGAGCAAGTGCTGCAACTGCGCATCCTCTTAGCATACATTATAGGTAAATATGCTGTGTGTATCACATGACTCCTGTTACAATATGGTGCCATACATAGCCACACTAAACACTGGATCAGTACACTATAAGAAAACACTGTTCTTGAAATGTTTGGGGTAAGCTGAACTTCCAGAAAAGAGAACTGGGCTCAGTTTTAGAAGTTAGTTTTTAGTATGTTTAACAGTCAAGTGTTTAATGTCCCTTTAATAGTGGTCAGGTTTAGTAGCGTAATGTCCAGTGGTCATCTTATCAGGCTTAGCATAGAACAGGGTAGCTGGTCAAATATTGCTGTATTGTGACCAATGATCAGATGTAATAGAGTAATAGGCAGCATGTTAATTTAGAAAGCTAGTGGTCATGTTTAGCAGAGTAAAGGCCAGCAGATCAAGATTATTAGAATAATGTCCAGTGGTCAGATTTGGCAGAGTAAAGGCCAGCAGATAAAGATTATTAGAATAATGTCCAGTGGTCAGATTTGGCAGAGTAAAGGCCAGCAGATAAAGATTATTAGAATAATGTCCAGTGGTCAGATTTGGCAGAGTAAAGGCCAGCAGATCAAGATTATTAGAATATTGTCCAGTGGTCAGATTTGGCAGAGTAAAGGCCAGCAGATAAAGATTATTAGAATAATGTCCAGTGGTCAGATTTGGCAGAGTAAAGGCCAGCAGATCAAGATTATTAGAATAATGTCCAGTGGTCAGATTTGTAGAGTAATTCCCAGTGTTCTGTTTAAGTAATGGCTAGTGTGTTCGGATAAGTAGAATGGTGTCTAGTAGTCAGTTTAGCACAGCAGGGACAGCAAGATGTGGTATTGCAGGTCAAGACAAAAGTCTATAGAATGAGGAGCAACTAGTAGCAAATCAACCAAGCACATAGGGAATGATGGTGATCCCTTATATAGACAGAAGTATTGCCTAGGAACCCCAAGAGGGAAGGTTGGGGGCAGTGGACACACAATAGACAATATGGGATGACAAATGCCAGTCAATGGAAGCATCAGGGGCCATGGTGTGGCATCCTCACTCAGAGGAAGCATTGTCTTTTTGCTAATGATGTATAAAATACTCCCATCTTACCTTTCACTCTTCAATCTCCTACTTTATGCGTGTTAAAGGTTACAGTACTACATTTATCTAACCTCTTCCTTATATCCAGGTTACTCCAAACATCTTCCTAGTTATATTTACTGTACAATCCACTTACATTAGCAGAGCATCACCAAGACGTGCCCATTCTTCACCAATAACCAAAAAAAAATTGTGTTACTTCATTAATTAATGTAACTTCTTTCTCTGTTGTCTTCCACTTCCCCAGGGAGTCAAAAGTGCATTGTGCAGGAGTCTGAACCATGACCCTGCAACATACAATACATTAATTGCTTTTGGTAGCTTATTTATATGTTCCTATTTAGAGATAAGATAAACTATACCCAAGTAAGTGGCTTTTTAAGGGGTGTATCTATGGACTGCAAAAGAATGTAAAGTTTGCTAGCAAGATGATAATTGTATGTAGTTATAAAACATGTGCCCTCACATATAACTGTAAGAGAACAGCCGGCACTACTATTTCATAAAAGCACAACATTTTATTTCACATGAATTAGAAACCAAGAGGCTATGTCGATCCTTACATGTTTCGTCTTGGGGCCTTAATCCTAAAGGTGACCCCACCTAAAAAAACACACAGAATTTAAAATTGGACATTAATCCCCATTGTTTGAATCTTTCACGTGTGACTATAATGTTACAAGACTTAAAGGGCCACTAAACCCAAAATATTTCTTTCATGATTCAGATAGAACATACAAATTTAAACAACATTACAATTTACTTCTATTATTTATTTTGCTTCATTTTTTAGGTATCCTTATTTGAAGAAAAAGCAATGCACATGGGTGAGTCAATCACATGAGGCTTCTATGTGCAGCAACCAATCAGCAGCCACTGAGCATATCTAGATATGCTTTTCAGCAAAGAATATCAAGAGAATAAAACAAATTCGATAATAGAAGTAAATTAGAAAGATGTTTAAAATTGCATTCTCTTTCTAAATCATGAAAGAAAAAATGTGGGTTTATGTCCCTTTAAATAAATGGTAATTGAGAAAATAAGGCTGCTTAAGAGAGGGGGAGATATGAAAAAAAATAGTTTTAAAAGGGAGACATTGGATTTTTACTCTGCGAACTAGGAAGCCATTAGGTTTCAACTTAGCATATGACATAAATAACTTTTAGGAATAATGTTTAGTACAGTAATTCGGATTGCTGATGTTTAATCCACCTTAAAATTAAACAGACATGCTGTTCTTGATTGTGCCTTTATAGCATTTAATCCTTCATTATATTGCAGCAAAATATGAAAATAATCTGGAAAGTCATATGACACATACTAATATTTTTGGAATAAAAATTGTGTCCTAATATTCCCATAAGTAGTTTAAGGATCCAATGAGGATACAACTGTTACTTTATACCTATTAAGTTAGTCCACCTTAAATATTGCAGTGTTCCCCTCAATTCTGAAATGCTTAGCTATCTCAGAGCACTTATCGGTACAATTTGTGTCTGACAAATGTTCTCTGATATGCTCTAACTTCACATGCGGTACACCCGACGTATTGTTTTTTACATTGTGTGCTCCAAATCAAATATATGACACATATGTAGTCCTGCAATTAGCATATGACTGCAAGCAGTACTCAAGCTAAGATTACGGCACAAGGCTAAAACACGTCAGATGGTTATGTTGACAATCCTACAGCACCATTGCACCTAAATAATTTTACATACGAAGTGAATAAAGGATTTTTTTGTATTGTATTACCTTTATTTATATAACTTACATATTACTCCAATAACTCATTCTCTCCTATAAAACCAAAGTGTGTGCTCCTTTTCCTTTAACAACTATCTTTTTCCTTATACTCCTATGATATCATATACAATATATTTGCTGCGCTCTGGCTGCATACAAGATTCTTCTTATGTCTCCTACTGGAACATCCATTGAACACCATCCCCATTACTACAAATTAAAACTCATCACTCCTTGAAATTATTTGTTCACTTAAACTCAAAATGATAAAGTGAAAAGAACACAACATATACTCATACCTATGTTTTTTCTTCCTGCTACCAGCTACATTATCTTATCTAGAAGTGCAGATAATGTTTCTCAGTAGAATACAAACTCTTTTTTGAGTAGGGTCCACATTGCTCTGTTTGCCCAACTGCCACATCCATCCTTGTTATTATATTTGTATGTGATGACTAAGTGATGAGTAAACTATTTTAACATCCGTCTTCCCATAACCTGTAAGCATTTAAAGGGACACTCAAGTCAAAATTAAACTTTCATTATTCAGATAGAGCAGCAATTTTAAACAACTTTCCAATTTACTTCCAGTAACAAAATGCTCAGTCTTTTTATATTCATACTTTGAGTCACCAGCTCCTACTGAGCATGTGCAAGAATTCACGGAATATACATATATGCATTCAGTGGCGTCACTAGGGTTGGTGTCACCCGGTTCGGTAAGTTATGGTGTCACCCCCCCTCCCCCCAGAAAGCAGACACACACAAACACAAAAACACAGGCACACACACATACAAACACTCAGACACACTTAAAAACACACTCAGATGCACACACAAACACTCAGAAACACACACAAAAACATTCAGACACACACACAAAAACACTGACACACACACACACACTCACTATATGTAAACTGCACTGCATTAATTATAAAGCTCATGCCTAGAGCTGCTCTCTGGCTCAGCAGAGCATCAAATGAAAGATAAACAGAGCACTCTAAAAATAAATCACTGAAGAAAAGGTTTAGGCGCGCAAACTATGAAAATTCTGCTCTCTGACTCTGTTCCAAGTCTGTCAGTGCACAGCCCCGGGCTGCGTGCCTACCGCTTCTTATGGCCAATCACCTCTGCACTCTGCCCACCCCCAGACCCCCGCCCGCCCTCCCCTCCTACCTCTTCAGTGTGCACTTAGTGTACCGTAACCGTACCGGTCTGGTGGGCATCATAAGTGCTCCTTCACTTTAGGGACAGTGTCAGACAGTCATGCGGTCAGATGCCAGGCATCCCCCTCACGATTTCACAGTTCCGTTTAGAGAGACAGCACAGCAGTGAGTGACTCCACTGCTCCACACGTCACTGAGCAGTGAGCACCGATAGGCAGGCAGGTTTAGGCTAGCAGCGCAACTTTTCGCAAGAAATTGCAGCGCTGGCTCAAGGGGCAAAAAAATTAAGTGTCTACAACTTCCCCAGTCCCACTAATGTTCACAAATGCTGGCCCCTCTAATAAAAAAATCTATGCATCTCTACATTGTATTTCTTTGAGTTTCAATAAAATTTAAGAAAATATATTTTTTATTCTGGAGGTGTCACCCCCTGGAGGGTGTCACCTGGGTGCAGCCCGCACCCCCTAGTGACGCCACTGTATGCATTTGTGATTGGCTGATGGCTGTAACATGATACAGGACGAGTGGAAAACTGAAAATTGTCTGTTTTTATCAAGCCCTTCGCCTTCCTACGACTGCAGAGAACCTGCAGTCAGTATTTATCAAGCAGCAGTCATAAGACTCATTGACTCTTCTCCACCTCTTAGGCGGAGAATTTTAATCTCCCCGGTCTCATCCGACAGGGAGATTGACAGCTCCTGCCTGCATGTGATTGGTGGTGTAAGGGGGCAGGGGGCAGGATTGCACACAAGAGCAAAATAGCGCTCGCATGCAATCTTAAATTACGGCAGCAGATCGCTGAACGCCAGAGGCGAGCTGGGGCGGACAGGGACATATGTACTCCCCTGTCCAATCCAGCTTGATAAATCGAGCCCTAAGTGCTATTGTATTGTCTTTTTTATCATGCATTTGTTGAATATGCAAATTTAATGTAGTTACTGGTCCTTTAAAAAAATAAAGCTAATTAGACAGTTTATTTACGGCATCATTTTATTACTCAGTGACACACTACATTGATCTACATAAAGAGAAAAGCTGGTTGTTTTTCTGTTTTTATCAATACATTCATTTATATTTAACAAGTAGTTAAGAAACACTCAACAAATACACAGCAATTTTTCGTTCATGATTTAGATAGAACATACAAGTTTACTTCTATTATCAAATGTGTTTCATTCTCTTGGTATCATTTGTTGAAGTAGCAGCAATGCACTACTGGTTTCTAACTGAACACATGGGTGAGACAATGAAAATAGGCATATATATTCAGCCACCAATCAGCAGCTAGAACTTAGGTTCTTTGCTGCTCCTGATCTTACCTAGATAAACCTTAAAAAAGGATAACAAGAGAAGGAAGCACATTAAATAATAGAAGTAAATTGGAAAGTTGTTTAAAATTGTATGTTCTGTCTAAATCATGAATGTCTAATTATGACTTTACTGTCCCTTTAATAAATGTACTTATTTCCGCCACCCCCCGGGAATCTTTTCTTTAACTTGTCCGGACACCTGGTCACATGTTTTCTGGGCAGCGTCACATCCTTGGTCAATAACTGTTGCAATAAAAGACAATTGTTAGTAAAGATTATACCTATTATTTCTACAAAATAATGCAACTAAATTACATTTAGGGGCAGTAAGCTCCAATAAACTAAACAATGTATATGAATGAGCACTACTAAGGTTCAGTTAAAGCTTTTTATTTTTAAGTTAAAAGTTAGTATGTTTCTGGGTACAATTGTACCTTTAAGGGGCATGGAGGCTAAAATGAAATTGTCATGATTCAGAAAGAGCTTACATTAAAAAAAATGTGTTACAATTGTGTTCCTTTCCATTAGAGCATACCGAGGTACGCTCATGAGCTTGCAGTGTATTCAGTACAATATAAACAGCAGTGTTTGCAAAAATGTTATACGTTGTTTCAAACATCACTTCAGTTTCTATTTAAGAAAGTGTTGGATTTAGTACATTTTTTAAGGTCATTAAAACTGACTTTTTAATAAATAAAATAAATCCGGTTCCACCCCAGTCGAAAATTAAATTCTATGCAGTTCTCTTTTAGTTCAGTAGGGGTCAGTATATTCTATCTGCCTAGAACTCAAATTATTTGATTTAGTCTGAGATTAGCTGCATGTAAAATATTCTACACACCTATTTAAAGGCATAACAGATTTTTTTTTTTAATGTTGCTTTAATAAGTTACATTTAGGTGCACATGCTCATCTACACCCTGAAAACATGGGATGGATTGTTAAACCCCGCTCCCCCAAATAAAAACAAACCCCAACAAAATTCTAAGAGTAGTTAAAGGGACACTGAACCCAAATTGTTTCTTTCATGATTCAGACAGAGCATGCAATTTTAATCAACTTTCTAATTTACTCCTATTATCAATTTTTCTTTGTTCTCTTGCTATCTTTATTTGAAAAAGAAGGCATCTAAGCTTTTTTTTGTTCAGAACTCTGGACAGCACTTTTTAATTGGTGGATGAATTTATCCACCAATCAGCAAGAACAACCCAGGTTGTTCACTAAAAATGGGCCGGCATCTAAACTTACATTCTTGCATTTCAAATAAAGATAACAAGAGAATGAAGAAAATTTGATGATAGGAGTAAATTAGAAAGTTGCTTAAAATTCCATGCTCTGTCTGAATCACGAAAGAAAAAAAATTGGGTTCAGTGTCCCTTTAATAATCATATATATATATTTTTTTTAGCAAACCATACCTTGTTGTCCTACTTCTTTTCCTTTATCAACACAATCTTGGATCACTTGTTGTCCTTGGTTTGCTGAAAATAAAAATTCCTGGAATTTTTAGTATTTACAGCAAAATAAATCCAGCATTTTAGGTATGAAATCTATTGTATACAGATAAATACAAATAACTGGCTTTACAGAGCACCTGGGTTTTTAATTCGCTTAATATACACATAGCGCCAACTGTTCTGGTTTTTAATGAATGCTATTGGTTTTTGAAATGTGTCCATCCCATTTTTCTCCATTTCATAAACATTATATATTCAGGTTTCACAAAGTTAAAATGGGGATCATCTAAATCCTAGAAACAATAGAGGCCACACCCCTGGACTTTTCTGGTGTGCTCATGGATTGGCTCACACTGACTCCACCCCTTTTTTTACTTCGTCAAACCTCTGAACCCCAGAGATACCACTCACAGTCTTCTGGCCCAGGATACTGTGGGAAGAATTTGGGGATGTATTCATTAGATCCCCTCTTTTCCTCAAGTGCAGCAATAAAATTACCTTTACTTTAACGGGGCCCAAAACCCAAAAACTTTCTTTCATGATTTGGATAGAGCACACTATTTTGAACAACTTTCCAATTTATTTTGATTATGAAATACACTTCATTCTCTTGGTATCCTTTGTTGAAGCTAGCTAAACACCTCAGGTTAGCCAATAGCAAAAGGCATATATGTGCAGTCACCCATCAGCAGCTAGCTCCTAGTAGTGGGTTACCGCCTTTCTATATATGCTTTTCAATAAAGGATAACAAAAGAACAAAGCAAATTAGAAAATAGAAGTGCATTCTAAAGTCAATCTGAATCCTGATTTTTTTTTTATTTATTTACTGTCCCTTTAAAAACAGTGTGAACTTTTTAAGTCTCACAAGCAGCATGTGTGGCCCTATGAATGATGCTACTTCAATGATATAGCTAAATTACAAAACCTATTAAAGGGACATTCAAGTGGAAGTTGAAGTGTTCGTTAGTGAATTTTGATATGTGTTAAAATATTTTTTTTGCAATGCCTCTAGCAAATGACATCTCTGCTGCACTGATATTGTTCACTGCACATTCAGGTGCATGTGACATTCAGCCATATGATCTGTAGGTTAAAGGGACAGAAAACTTCAACATTTTTCTCATGATTTGAATAAAAAAATAATATTTTAAAAAATATTCAAATTTACTTCTAATATAAAATTTGCTAAATTATCCTTTGCTGAAGGAACAGCATTGCACTACTGGCAGCAAGCTGAACACAACTAATTAGCCAATCACAAGAGACAAATGTGTGCAGGCACCAATCAGCAGCTAGCTCCCACTAGTGTAGGATATGTGCGTATTCCTTTTTAACAAGGGATACCAAGAGAACGTAGCAGATTTGAAAATAGAAGTGAATTTAAAAGTGTCTTAAAATTAAATGCTCTATCTGAATCCTGCAAGTTTCGTTTTGATTTTTCTATCCCTTTAAGTAGCAATACAAGGTTTACCAGAAACACGTTTTACTTGATATATTGCAAAAACTGAAGCCAAATGATGTTCATTGTTTTTACTGGCATGTCCCTTTAATTGTTTCTCTGTTAAACAAAACAAACACAGATGAATAAAAGATGAACCTGCGAATAAAAGCTACATCCAGGTGTTGTATTACACCCCATCTGGCGGTTGCTGCCGGCTCTTTTGATGTAGGAAATATTGTTATGATATTGAATTGGCTAAACAATAAAACTGCATTTCCCAACACAATAGAGATGTCATTGTTTTTGTTTAAATGTCATCGCTTGGGTGGTGACTCAAACCAAATGGAAACCTGGCAATCTCTAGTCTGCATACGATTGTTATTGGGACTCTTCTAATGTGAGTAGACATTAAAGGGACGTTGCATTATAAATATTTTCTCCCCTTTAATGTGTTTTTAATGATCAATTTACCCTACTGGACTGAATTAAATGGCAACTAGCTAACTTACCTTTATTTTGTCATTTGCTATAGCTTCTTTTGTGAGTTAAAACTGCCACCTACAGTGAAAATAGGAATACTGCTGTATCCTTTAAATAAAGCTAAATAAACAAGAGGCAACATCATAAATCAACCCTTAGTGGGGTGTTGTTACCATTACTTCGTATTCAATGCATCACCCCTTACCAACTACACGAGAGAGAGAGAAAGAGAGGAAAAGAGAGAGAGGAAAAGAGAGAGAAAGAGGGGGAAAGAGAGACCGAGAAAGAGAGAGAGAGGAAGAGAGAGAGAGAGGAAGAGAGAGAGAGAGGAAAAGAGAGAGAGAGAGGAAAAGAGAGAGACGGAGGAAGAGAGAGAGGAAGAGAGAGAGAGTAAAAGAGAGAGAGGGAGGAAGAGAGAGAGAGGAAAAGAGAGAGAGGGAGGAAGAGAGAGAGGAAGAGAGAGAGAGAGAGAGAGAGCAAGAGAGGGAAAGAGAGAGAGAGACCTACAACATCTTTATGTGTTTAATTTCTTTTAAGAATCATATTACTACTATAACAAAAGTTTAATTCTTATGTAACAACATCATAATATTTTTGGCTTTAAACAGAATCTAGTACTTTTTGGAATTTGGTCTAAATACATTTGATTTTAATTATTGTCTTACCAGCTTCTTGTGTCTTCTGTTGAGCTTGGTTCTGGAGGTCTGAGATTCCCTTAAAGGCTGACATGATTTACACTGATGTTCAGAGTATGAAAGGCTTTGGGTAATTCTGTTCTGCTCACTGTTGCACCACTCCTATATAGAACAGACAACCCCTCCCATGTAACAGTTGGGCAAAACCCTTTTTTTTGTTGCAAGAATGAGCAACGCTTGTTTTATTTAACTAATTACTGCTTAATGTTAGTAATATTGTCTCTGCTAATCCATTGAGGGCAAATTGGAACGAGATGTCTGTATTTTTCCACAAAATGAACACGTGATGTGGTGGTTCTTTATAGATTTAAATAGCCCTCTGTTCAGTTTCTGACCCATTTAACAATACCTCTTAAATGCTATTCCTTCGCAGGCTCTTATGCTGAGCCAGTTTGGGCAATTTATTCCTGCTTTTATATAATCTCTCTTTCTACAAGAGAGCTACAGGTTTTCTAACTGTCCTGTGTGTTCAAACCAATATGTTTCTCATTACTGATATTCCCTTTTTTATACCGTCACATAGAAATCACTGTGCTAAATAACTCCATACATAGATACACTCTATATTGATCTTATTTTTTTTAACTGTTCAAAGAGTAATTTATCTATTTTAAATAATATTAAATATTTGAAAATGTGCCAAATTTGTTTTCATTACTTTTACCCATTAGATGGTTTTGTAATATACAAACAATATGGTAGAATCAATTTCTGGTTTAAGGTTTTTGTCATTTGAACTGCAGGGGGTTATACTTTTATAAATTATGCATGGGCTTGCATACAAATGTATTCATATTTATTATTAGCATTTATTTATAGCAGTGATTAAAAGAATAGTTTAGTCAAAATTAAACTTTCATGATTTAGATAGAGCAGTAATTTTAAGCAACTTTCTAATTTAATCCTATTATCAATTTTTCTTCGTTCTCTTGCTATCTTTATGTTAAAAAGCAAGAATTTAAGCAAAGGAACCAGACCATTTTAGCTCTGCACCTGGGTAGGACTTTCTTTTTTTTTTAATATATTTTTATTAGTATTTTTAAGTGCATACACAGGCTCGGGTGTCACCAATATCAAAATAAAGCGACAATTTCAGCATTAGGTATTTGTGTAAGGCAAGACAAGTAAATAAATAGGATATACAGGTAGGCCAGTTAAATGATATAGCATATGTACATCCTTTACATTATCATATTATACAATATTATTTTGCATTATACATATTTCTTACAAAAATATAGTTGTGTTCATTATAAGAATCTGTATACTCTCTTCAAACAGAGCTTCTAGAGTATTTAGACCATTCAGGACCGTCTTCTTTTAGACTAATTTATATCTTCTTAAAAAAAAGAAAAGAAAAGGGGGGGGGGTGAGCCCTCATAGTGGGGTCCAAAATAATTTCTTCTGCCTGCTGCCCCTCCCCTTTTTTTGGCCTTCATCATAACCACTCATCTCTCAGCCTACTCTCCATTATGTATAAAGTGTTTTTTGAAATCTTGAGATTAATTCCTTTTGTGTGTCTCTATCTTGTGTTTAAATTTCCATTTCTCAAAAAACCTTTCAACATTAATCTCAAGATTGAACCAAATATCATTTTGTTCTATTAAGAATTACTTCTGTACTACATTTTTTAGTGCTTTAAGGGAGGGTTCCCGCTTACTTTTCCATTCTTTTAGAATCAGATTCCTACTTAAAGGGACATTGAACCCAAAATCTTTCTTTCGTGATTCAGATAGAGCATGCAATTTTAAGCAACTTTCTAATTTACTCCTATTATCAAATTTTCTTCATTCTCTTGGTATCTGAAGAGCAAGAATGTAAGTTTAGGTGCCGGCCCATTTTTGGTTTACAACCTGGGTTGTTCTTGCTGATTGGTGGATAAATTCACCCACCAATAAACAAGTGCTGTCCAAGGTCCTAAACCAAAAATTGGCTGGCTCCTTAGCTTAGATACCTTCTTTTTCAATTAAAGATAGCAAGATATCGAAGAAAAATTGATAATTGGATTAAATTAGAAATTTGCTTAAAATTGCATGCTCTACCTGAATCACAAAAAAATAAAAAAATAAAAAATGGGTTCAGTGTCCCTTTAATATAATTAGCATATTAAAGTGGTGGGATTTCTTTTTTATTAAAATCTAAGAAAATAACATGTTCTGCTTTAAATGTCCCCTGCACGTTACATATTTTGTTAGCCCAGTAACAAAATGTTGTAGTTTCGGACATGACCATAAACAATGTATTCAATTTGCTTTATTTATCCTACATTTCTCACAGTTATGTCCGCTATGGCTATTTGCCCATTTAGACACCGTTTCTGGTGTAATATATGTCATCCATATTATTTTAACATGTTGTTCACGCATTGACATTGCAAGAGAGGCTTCTTCTACCCATTCTATACTTCTGAGGACTGTCTGCATTGAGAGATTAGGGAAACACACGTCTCGTCATTTTAATATAATTCCTTCCAAATATTTTTCATAATCTATAGTTTATAATATTATATAGTAGTGAGATAGAGAATTTATCATTTTTATATGAGTTCAAACTGGAACAAGAGGAAGATAATCCCACATTTTCCCATTTAATCTTCTAACTTTCAGACAGTAATCTCTTACTTGTAAATACGCATAATAATTTTATAAATTATACATGGGCTTGCATACAAATGTATTCATATTTATTATTATTATCATTTATTTATAGCAGTGCCTTAAAGGAATAGTCTAGTCAAAATTAAACTTTCATGATTCAGATAGAGCATGTAATTTTAAGCAACTTTATAATTTACTCCTATTATCAATTTTTATTCGTTCTTTTGCTATCTTTACGTTAAAAAGCAAGAATTTAAGCAAAGGAACCGGACCATTTTTGGTTCAGGACCTGGGTAGCACGTTCTGATCAGTGTCTAAATATAGCCACCAATCAGCAAGTGCTACACAAAATGGTCCGGCTCCCATGCTTACATTCAAATAAAGATAACAAGAGAACAAATAAAAATTGATAATAGGAGTAAATTAGAAAGTTGCTTAATATTGCTGCTGTATCTGAATCATTACATTTTAATTTTGACTAAACTATTCATTTAAACTGCCAAACTCACTTGTGAAATGTATTTGCAAATACTAAGGGTCAAATTTGTCACTGGGCAAAATAAGCAGCTATTAGTAGATGCCAGATATCTGTCCACTGCTGTGTAAGTGATCCAACTTTGAATCTGTCCCATCTCCATTATTTTACATTCACACGAAAACATATTATTCCAAGACAATAACCCCAAGTCTGTTCTGGGGAATTGCTGGCCCAAAAGGTACTTGGTACCTGAGCAACATACATTTAAGAGAATAGTGAACACTTTTCTGTAATTTATGTGTGAAAATTGCACATGGCAATTCTCACAAGCCTAACATTGTCTCATATCTGTCCCTATTTTGCAGTTTGTTATTTTATCTTTTCCATTGAAGCCAAACAATGAAAATTTTTGTTAAAACAATTACAGAGGCATTTCCTGTCTTCTCCAAATAAGATAAATGGTAGGTGGAATTTGAACATTGAAAAACAATTGCAGAAAACAAGGATAATCTATTGTAATACAATTAGGCTCTGCTAATATGTTAATGTATTGGAAGACATTTAGGGTACTTACAATTGAAATCCAACTCTGCTATTTAAATCATTTACAATCCAACACTCATTAAAACACCAAAAATATTCCTTTGCTGAGGATTAAAGTAACAGGAATTTATTTTTGTATCTTTTCACTCCTTTCCGCAATAAGCTGTTGAATATATAATGTTCACAAATGTTTGATTATTATCTATTCCCACTATTTGATTTGAAAATATCCATACAAGTAATAATTATTAATATAATTATCTGATGCACTAACCATGGACATATAATGACAGTATCTGCATTATACTCAGCACTGTACAACATTATTTGGGAAGTTTCACGCTAAGCTCAGGGTGTGGTTCTGTATGGGCGAGTGAAATACACTGTTTTGTTGTTTGGTTACACAAATTGCTATATCTGTTGCAAATATATAATGGTTATTTTAAAAAGATTATTGTTATGATTGTGTGTATGCCTTTTACAGCTTCAATAGCTCTATCAGAAGAAAGCGAAATGTGGTATTTAATTGTGTAACACTCGTGTACAACACATATGTTACATGTGTGTAATCTTTTATATAAAATGAATGAGACATACAAAGCAAGAGAGAGAGGGAAATATGATGTCAGTATCTGCTTTATACTCAGCACTAGCAGGAGAGAGAGTGACAGAGAGAGACAGAGGGATATTTAGAAGCTCGTGGGCATGGAGAGAAATCCTCCAAAGTCTTTGGGATTTTTTTAAACCTTATTTTGTAATGTAGGTGTCTCTCCTTCATATCAAGAACTCTGCATATTGAGATAAACATCTTTCAAATAAAATTTGTGATTCTAACATTTTGTTAGGGACTTCTCCATACTGACGGGATGTCTTAGATCATCTCGCCTGAGCAGAGAGCTTTTGAACATCAGGCCCAGAGAAAGAGGGAGAACGGGAGATAGGGAGAGACTGAGAGAAACAGAGGGAGAGTGTGTGAGAGATTATTGTTATGATTGTGTTTATGCCTGTTTGCTGCAATTAGACAATAGGGCAATGTGGTATTTAATTCTGTATTGCCCTCATAAAACAGATTTGATATATTTACTAATATTTTATATACAATTATATAGTCTGTATTTGGGAAATGTTAAGAAACTATTACCATGCTGTTTATTTGAAAGTTTAAATTTGCATATTATTCTGTTGTCAATTATCTCAAAACTAGTGTTAAAGTCTGTGTACATGGGCCAAAATGTTTAAGGAAAGAAATATACCTATCCCTTTTTCCATCTATCCCTCTATCCCTATCCATCTATCCCTCTATCTCTATCCCTATATCCCTATCCCTCTATCCCTATCCCTCCATCTCTATCCCTACCCCTCCCTCTATCCCTATCCCTCTATCTCTAGCCCTCTATCTCTAGCCCTCTATCTCTAGCCCTCTATCTCTAGCCTTCTATCCATATCCATCAATCCCTCTATCTCTATCCCTCTATCCCTATCCATCTATCTATATCCCTCTATCTCTATCCCTCTATCCATATCCCTCTATCTTTATCCATATCCCTCTATCCATCTATCCCTCTATCTCTATCCCTCTATCCCTACCCCTCCCTCAATCCCTATCCCCCTATTTCTATCCCTGTATCCTTATCCCGCTATCTCTATCCCTCTAACCCTATCCCTCTATCTCTATCCCTCTATCCCTATCCCTCTATCCCTCTATCTCTATCCCTATCCCTCTATCATTATCCATCTATCTCTATCCCTATCCCTCTATCCCTATCCCTCTATCCATCTATCCCTATCCCTCTATCTCTATCCCTATCCCTCTATCTATATCCCTCTATCCCCTATCCTTCTATCTCTATCCCTCTATCTCTATCCCTCTATCTCTATCCCACTATTCCTAACCCTCTATCTCTATCCCTCTACCCCTATACCTCTATCCATCTATCCTCTATCTCTATCCCTATATCCCTATCCCTCTATCCCTATCCCTCATCCATCTATCCCTATCCCTCTATCTCTATCCCTCTATCCCCTATCCCTCTTACCTATCCCTCTATCTCTATCCCTCTATCTCTATCCCTATCCCTCTATAAATCTAGCCCTCTATCTCCATCCCTCTATCCATCTATCCATATCCCTCTATCTCTACCCTCTATCCCTACCCCTCCCACTATCTCTATCCCTCTATGCCTATCCCCCTATCTATATCCCTCTATCCCCTATCCCTCTATCCCCTATCCCTCTATCTCTATCCCTCTTACCTATCCCTCTATCTCTATCCATCTATCCATCTATCTCTACCCTCTATCTCTACCCCTCCCTCTCCCTCTATCTCTTTCCCGCTATGCCTATCCCCCTATCTCTATCCTTCTATCTCTATTCCTCTATCCCTATCCCTCTATCTCTATCCCTATCCCTCTATCTCTAGCCCTCTATCCATATCCATCTATCCCTCTATCTCTATCCCTCTATCTCTATCCCTCTATCCCTATCCCACTATCTCTATCCCTATCCCTCTATCCATCTATCCCTCTATCTCTATCCCTATATTTCTATCCTTCGATCTCTATCCCTCTATCCTTACCCCTCCCTCTACCCCTATCCCTCTATCCCTATCCCCCTTTCTCTATCCCTCTATCTCTATCCCTCTAACCCTATCCCTCTAACTCTATCCCCTATATTTCTATCCTTCGATCTCTATCCCTCTATCCCTACCCCTCCCTCTACCCCTATCCCTCTATCTCTATCCCACTATCCCTATCCATCTATCTCTATCCCTCTATCTCTATCCCTATCCCTCTATCTCTATCCCTCTATCCCCTATCCCTCTATCTCTATCCCTCTATCTCTATCCCTCTATTCCTGTCCCTCTATCTTTATCCCTCTACCCCTATCCCTCTATCTCTATCCCTATCCTTTATCCATATATCCCTCTATCCCTATCCCTCTATCCATCTATCCCTATCCCTCTATCTCTATCCCCATATCCCTCTATCTCTATCCCTCTTAACTATCCCTCTATCTCTATCCCTCTATCCCTATCCCTCTATCCATCTATCCCTATCCCTCTATCTCTATCCCTCTATAAATCTATCCCTCTATATCTATCCCTCTATCCATCTATCTCTATCCCTCTAACCCTATCCCTCTAACTCTATCCCCTATATTTCTATCCTTCGATCTCTATCCCTCTATCCCTACCCCTCCCTCTACCCCTATCCCTCTATCTCTATCCCTCTATCCCCTATCCCTCTATCTCTATCCCTCTATCTCTATCCCTCTATTCCTGTCCCTCTATCTTTATCCCTCTACCCCTATCCCTCTATCTCTATCCCTATCCCTTTATCCATATATCCCTCTATCCCTATCCCTCTATCCATCTATCCCTATCCCTCTATCTCTATCCCTCTATCCCCATATCCCTCTATCTCTATCCCTCTTAACTATCCCTCTATCTCCATCCCTCTATCCATCTATCCCTATCCCTCTATCTCTATCCCTCTATAAATCTATCCCTCTATATCTATCCCTCTATCCATCTATCCCTATTCCTCTATCTCTACCCTCTATCCCTACCCCTCCCTCTATCTCTGTCCCTCTATCCCTATCCCCTATCTCTATCCCTCTATCTCTATCCCTATCCCTCTATCCCTATCACTCTATCTCTATCCCTCTATCCCTATCCCTCTATCCATCTATCCCTATCCCTCTATCTCTATCCCTCTATAAATCTATCCCTCTATATCTATCCCTCTATCCATCTATCCCTATTCCTCTATCTCTACCCTCTATCCCTACCCCTCCCTCTATCTCTGTCCCTCTATCCCTATCCCCTATCTCTATCCCTCTATCTCTATCCCTATCCCTCTATCCCCATCACTCTATCTCTATCCCTCTATCCATATCTCTCTATATCTACCCTCTATCTCTATCCCTCTATCTCTATCCCTCTATCCCTATCCCTATATCCCTATCTCTCTATCCATCTATCCCTATCCCTCTATCTCTATCCCTATCCCTCTATCTCTATCCCTCTATCCCCATCCATCTATCCCTATCCCTTTATCTCTATCCCTATCCCTCTATCTCTATCCCTATCCCTCTATCTCTATCCCTCTATCCCCTATCCCTCTATCTCTATCCATCTATCCCCCGTCCCTCTATCTCTATCCCTCTATCTCTATCCCTATCCCTCTATCTCTATCCCTGTATCCCCTATCCCTCTATTCCTATCCCTCTATCTTTATCCCTCTACCCCTATCCCTCTATCTCTATCCCTATCATTTTATCCATATATCCCTCTATCTCTATCCCTAAATCCCTATCCCTCTATCCATCTATCCCTATCCCTCTATAAATCTAGCCCTCTATCTCTATCCCTCTATCCATCTATCTATATCTCTCTATATCTACCCTCTATCCCTACCCCTCCCTCTATCTCTATCCCTCTATCCCTATCCCCCTATCTCTATCCCTCTATCCCTATTCCTCTATCTCTATCCCTCTATCCCATATCCCTCTATCTCTATCCCCTATCTCTCTATCTCTATCCCTCTATCTATATCCCTCTATCCCTATCCCTCTATAAATCTAGCCCTCTATCTCTATCCCTCTATCCATCTATCTATATCTCTCTATATCTACCCTCTATCCCTACCCCTCCCTCTATCTCTATCCCTCTATCCCTATTCCTCTATCTCTATCCCTCTATCCCATATCCCTCTATCTCTATCCCCTATCCCTCTATCTCTATCCCTCTATCTATATCCCTCTATCCCTATCCCTCTATCTCTATCCCTCCATCCCTCTATCTCTATCCCTCTATCTCTATCCCTCTACTCCTATCCCTCTATCTCTATCCCTCTATCCCCTTTCGCTCTATCTCTATCCCTCTATCTCTATCCCTCTATTCCTTTCCCTCTATCTTTATCCCTCTACCCCTATCCCTCTACCCCTATCCCTCTATCTCTATCCCTATCACTTTATCCATATATCCCTCTATCTCTATCCCTAAATCCCTATCCCTCTATCTCTATCCCTCTATCCCCATATCCCTCTATCTCTATTCATCTATCCCTATCCCTTTATCTCTATCCCTATCCCTCTATAAATCTATCCCTCTATCTCTATCCCTCTATCCATCTATCCCTATCCCTCTATCACTACCCTCTATCCCTACCCCTCCCTCTATCTCTGTCTCTCTATCCCTATCCCTCTATCTCTATCCCTCTATCCCTATCCCTATCCCTCTATCCCTATCCCTCTATAAATCTAGCCCTCTATCTCTATCCCTCTATCCATCTATCCCTATCCCTCTATCTCTACCCTCTATCCCTACCCTCTTTCCCTACCTTCCCTCTATCCCTATCCCCCTATCTCTATCCCTCTATCCCTATCCCTCTATATCTATCCCTCTATCCCTATCCCTCTATATCTATCCCTATCCCTCTATCTCTATCACTCTATCCCCTATCCTTCTATCTCTATCCCTCTATATCTATCCCTCTATCTCTATCCCTCTATTCCTATCCCTCTATCTCTATCTCTATCCCTATCCCTATATCCTTATCCCTATCCCTCTATCTCTATCCCTCTATCCCCTATCCCTCTATCTCTATCCCTCTTACCTATCCCTCTATCTCTATCCCTCTATAAATCTATCCCTCTATCTCCATCCCTCTATCCATCTATCCCTAACCCTCTATCTCTACCCTCTATCCCTACCCTTCCCTCTATCTCTATCCCTTTATGCCTATCCCCCTATCTCTTTCCCTCTATCCCCCATCCCTCTATCTCTATCCCTCTTACTTATCCCTCTATCTCTATCCATCTATCACTATCCCTCTATCTCTATCTCTATCCTCTATCCCTATCCCTACCCCTACCTCTATCTCTACCCTCTATCCCTACCCCTCCCTCTATCTCTATCCCTCTATCCCTATTCCTCTATCTCTATCCCTCTATCCCATATCCCTCTATCTCTATCCCCTATCCCTCTATCTCTATCCCTCTATCTATATCCCTCTATCCCTATCCCTCTATCTCTATCCCTCTATCCCTCTATCTCTATCCCTCTACTCCTATCCCTCTATCTCTATCCCTCTATCCCCTTTCGCTCTATCTCTATCCCTCTATCTCTATCCCTCTATTCCTTTCCCTCTATCTTTATCCCTCTACCCCTATCCCTCTATCTCTATCCCTATCACTTTATCCATATATCCCTCTATCTCTATCCCTAAATCCCTATCCCGCTATCCATCTATCCCTATCCCTCTATCTCTATCCCTCTATCCCCATATCCCTCTATCTCTATCCATCTATCCCTATCCCTTTATCTCTATCCCTATCCCTCTATAAATCTATCCCTCTATCTCTATCCCTCTATCCATCTATCCCTATCCCTCTATCACTACCCTCTATCCCTACCCCTCCCTCTATCTCTGTCTCTCTATCCCTATCCCTCTATCCCTATCCCTATCCCTCTATCCCTATCCCTCTATAAATCTAGCCCTCTATCTCTATCCCTCTATCCATCTATCCCTATCCCTCTATCTCTACCCTCTTTCCCTACCTTCCCTCTATCCCTATCCCCCTATCTCTATCCCTCTATCCCTATCCCTCTATATCTATCCCTCTATCCCTATCCCTCTATATCTATCCCTATCCCTCTATCTCTATCACTCTATCCCCTATCCTTCTATCTCTATCCCTCTATATCTATCCCTCTATCCCTATCCCTCTATCTCTATCCCTCTATTCCTATCCCTCTATCTCTATCTCTCTACCCCTATCCCTCTATCTCTATCCCTATCCCTATATCCTTATCCCTATCCCTCTATCTCTATCCCTCTATCCCCTATCCCTCTATCTCTATCCCTCTATAAATCTATCCCTCTATCTCCATCCCTCTATCCATCTATCCCTAACCCTCTATCTCTACCCTCTATCCCTACCCTTCCCTCTATCTCTATCCCTTTATGCCTATCCCCCTATCTCTTTCCCTCTATCCCTTATCCCTCTATCTCTATCCATCTATCACTATCCCTCTATCTCTATCTCTATCCTCTATCCCTATCCCTACCCCTACCTCTATCTCTACCCTCTATCCCTACCCCTCCCTCTATCTCTATCCCTCTATGCCTATCCCCCTATCTCTATCCCTCTATCGCTAACCCTCTATCCCTATCCCTCTATCTCTATCCCTCTATCCCTATCCTTCTATCTCTAGCCCTCTATCCCTATCCCTCTATCCATCTATCCCTCTATCTCTATCCCTATATTCCTATCCCTCTATCCGTATCCCTCTATCCCTACCCCTCTATACCTATCCCTTATCTCTATCCCTCTAACCCTATCCCTCTATCCCTATCCTTCTATCTCTAGCCCTCTATCCATTTCCATCTATCCCTCTATCCCTATCCCTCTATGCCTATCCCCCTATCTCTATCCCTCTATCGCTATCCCTCTATCCCTATCCCTCTATCTCTATCCCTCTATCCCTATCCTTCTATCTCTAGCCCTCTATCCATCTATCCCTCTATCTCTATCCCTATATTCCTATCCCTCTCTCCGTATCCCTCTATCCCTACCCCTCTATCTCTATCCCTCTAACCCTATCCCTCTATCCATATCCTTCTATCTCTAGCCCTCTATCCATTTCCATCTATCCCTCTATCCCTGTCCCTCTATCCATCTATCCCTCTATCTCTATCCCTATATCCCTACCCCTCTATCCCTATCTCTATTCCTCTATCCCTATCCCTCTATCCATATATCCCTATCCCTCTATCTCTATCCCTATCCCTCTATCTCTATCCCTCTATCCCTATTCCTCTATCTCTATCCCTCTATCCCATATCCCTCTATCTCTATCCCCTATCCCTCTATCTCTATCCCTCTATCTATATCCCTCTATCCCTATCCCTCTATCTCTATCCCTCTATCCCTCTATCTCTATCCCTCTACTCCTATCCCTCTATCTCTATCCCTCTATCCCCTTTCGCTCTATCTCTATCCCTCTATCTCTATCCCTCTATTCCTTTCCCTCTATCTTTATCCCTCTACCCCTATCCCTCTATCTCTATCCCTATCACTTTATCCATATATCCCTCTATCTCTATCCCTAAATCCCTATCCCGCTATCCATCTATCCCTATCCCTCTATCTCTATCCCTCTATCCCCATATCCCTCTATCTCTATCCATCTATCCCTATCCCTTTATCTCTATCCCTATCCCTCTATAAATCTATCCCTCTATCTCTATCCCTCTATCCATCTATCCCTATCCCTCTATCACTACCCTCTATCCCTACCCCTCCCTCTATCTCTGTCTCTCTATCCCTATCCCTCTATCCCTATCCCTATCCCTCTATCCCTATCCCTCTATAAATCTAGCCCTCTATCTCTATCCCTCTATCCATCTATCCCTATCCCTCTATCTCTACCCTCTTTCCCTACCTTCCCTCTATCCCTATCCCCCTATCTCTATCCCTCTATCCCTATCCCTCTATATCTATCCCTCTATCCCTATCCCTCTATATCTATCCCTATCCCTCTATCTCTATCACTCTATCCCCTATCCTTCTATCTCTATCCCTCTATATCTATCCCTCTATCCCTATCCCTCTATCTCTATCCCTCTATTCCTATCCCTCTATCTCTATCTCTCTACCCCTATCCCTCTATCTCTATCCCTATCCCTATATCCTTATCCCTATCCCTCTATCTCTATCCCTCTATCCCCTATCCCTCTATCTCTATCCCTCTATAAATCTATCCCTCTATCTCCATCCCTCTATCCATCTATCCCTAACCCTCTATCTCTACCCTCTATCCCTACCCTTCCCTCTATCTCTATCCCTTTATGCCTATCCCCCTATCTCTTTCCCTCTATCCCTTATCCCTCTATCTCTATCCATCTATCACTATCCCTCTATCTCTATCTCTATCCTCTATCCCTATCCCTACCCCTACCTCTATCTCTACCGTCTATCCCTACCCCTCCCTCTATCTCTATCCCTCTATGCCTATCCCCCTATCTCTATCCCTCTATCGCTAACCCTCTATCCCTATCCCTCTATCTCTATCCCTCTATCCCTATCCTTCTATCTCTAGCCCTCTATCCCTATCCCTCTATCCATCTATCCCTCTATCTCTATCCCTATATTCCTATCCCTCTATCCGTATCCCTCTATCCCTACCCCTCTATACCTATCCCTTATCTCTATCCCTCTAACCCTATCCCTCTATCCCTATCCTTCTATCTCTAGCCCTCTATCCATTTCCATCTATCCCTCTATCCCTATCCCTCTATGCCTATCCCCCTATCTCTATCCCTCTATCGCTATCCCTCTATCCCTATCCCTCTATCTCTATCCCTCTATCCCTATCCTTCTATCTCTAGCCCTCTATCCATCTATCCCTCTATCTCTATCCCTATATTCCTATCCCTCTCTCCGTATCCCTCTATCCCTACCCCTCTATCTCTATCCCTCTAACCCTATCCCTCTATCCATATCCTTCTATCTCTAGCCCTCTATCCATTTCCATCTATCCCTCTATCCCTGTCCCTCTATCCATCTATCCCTCTATCTCTATCCCTATATCCCTACCCCTCTATCCCTATCTCTATTCCTCTATCCCTATCCCTCTATCCATATATCCCTATCCCTCTATCTCTATCCCTATCCCTCTATAAATCTATCCCTCTATTTCTATCCCTCTATCCATCTATCCCTATCCCTCTATCTATGTCTCTCTATCCCTATCCCACTATCTCTATCCCTCTATCCCTATCCCTCTATCTCTATCCCTCTATCCCTATCCCCCTATCTCTATCCCTCTATCCCTATCCCTCTATCCCTATCCCTCTATCCCTATCCCTCTATCCCTCTTTCCCTATCCCTCTATCCATCTATCCCTTTCCCTTTATCTCTATCCCTATCCCTCTATCTCTATCCCTATCCCTCTATCTCTATCCCTCTATCCCCTATCCCTCTATCTCTATCCATCTATCCCCCGTCCCTCTATCTCTATCCCTCTATCTCTATCCCTCTATTCCTATTCCTCTATCTCTATCCCTCTACCCTTATCACTCTATCTCTATCCCTCTATGCCTATCCCTCTATCCATCTATCCCTCTATCTCTATCCCTATATCCCTATCCCTCTATCCCTATCCCTCATCCATCTATCCCTATCCCTCTATCCCCTATCCCTCCATCTCTATCCCTCTTACCTATCCCTCTATCTCTATCCCTCTATTTCTATCCTCTATCTCTATCCCTATCCCTCTATAAATCTATCCCTCTATCTCTATCCATCTATCACTATCCCTCTATCTCTATCCTCTATCCCTATCCCTACCCCTCCCTCTATCTCTACCCTCTATCCCTACCCCTCCCTCTATCTCTATCCCTCTATGCCTATCCCCCTATCTCTATCCCTCTATCCCTATCCCTCTATCTCTATCCCTCTATCTCTATCCCTCTATTCCTATTCCTCTATCTCTACCCCTCTATCCCTATCCCTCTATCTCTATCCCTATATCCCTATCCCTCTATCCCTATCTCTCATCCATCTATCCCTATCCCTCTATCCCCTATCCCTCATCCATCTATCCCTATCCCTCTATCCCCTATCCCTCCATCTCTATCCCTCTTACCTATCCCTCTATCTCTATCCCTCTATTTCTATCCCTATCCCTCTATAAATTTATCCCTCTATCTCCATCCCTCTATCCCTCTATTTCTACCCTCTATCTCTATCCCTCTATGCCTATCCCTCTATCCCTTTACCCCTATCCCTCTATCTCTTTCCCTATCCCTCTATCCATCTATCCCTCTATCTCTATCCCTAAATCCCTATCCCTCTATCCCTATCCATCTATCTCTATCCCTCTATTCCCATATCCATCTATTCCTATCCCTCTATCTCTATTCCTCTACCCCTATCCCTCTATCTCTATCCCTATCCCTCTATCCATCTATCCCTCTAACTCTATCCCTAAATCCCAATCCCTCTATCCCTATCCCTCAATCCATCTATCCCTATCCCTCTATCTCTATCCCTCTTACCTATCCCTCTATCTCTATCCCTCTATCCCTATCCTTCTATCCATCTATCTCTATCCCTCTATAAATCTATCCCTCAATCTCTATCCCTCTATCCATCTATCCCTATCCCTCTATCCCTACCCCTCCCTCTATCTCTGTCCCTCTATCCCTATCTCTATCCCTCTATCTCTATCCCTCTATCCCTATCACTCTATCCCTATCCCTCTATAAATCTAGCCCTCTATCTCTATCCCTCTATCTCTACCCTCTATCCCTACCCCTCCCTCTATCTCTATTCCTCTATCCCTATCTCCCTATCTCTATCCCTCTATCTCTATCCCTATCCCTCTATCCATATCCCTCTATCCCTATCCCTCTATCTCTATCCCTCTATCCATCTATCCGTATCCCTCTATCTCTATCCCTCTATCCTTCTATCTCTATCCCTCTTACCTATCCCTCTTTCTCTATCCCTCTATCCATCTATCCCTATCCCTCTATCTCTGTCCCTATCCCTCTATAAATCTATCCCTCTATCTCTATTCCTCTATCCATCTATCCCTATCCCTCTATCTCTATCCCTCTATCCATCTAGCCCTATCCCTCTATCTCTTTATTTTTCTGCAGTGTAGAATTCCCCTAACCCTCCAACCTCCCTGATCCCCCTTTAAACAACTCTCTAACCCTCCCCCCTCTAACTACAGGGAGTGCAGAATTATTAGGCAAGTTGTATTTTTGAGGATTAATTTTATTATTGAACAACAACCATGTTCTCAATGAACCCAAAAAACTCATTAATATCAAAGCTGAATATTTTTGGAAGTAGTTTTTAGTTTGTTTTTAGTTTTAGCTATTTTAGGGGGATATCTGTGTGTGCAGGTGACTATTACTGTGCATAATTATTTGGCAACTTAACAAAAAACAAATATATACCCATTTCAATTATTTATTTTTACCAGTGAAACCAATATAACATCTCAACATTCACAAATATACATTTCTGACATTCAAAAACAAAACAAAAACAAATCGGTGACCAATATAGCCACCTTTCTTTGCAAGGACACTCAAAAGCCTGCCATCCATGGATTCTGTCAGTGTTTGATCTGTTCACCATCAACATTGCATGCAGCAGCAACCACAGCCTCCCAGACACTGTTCAGAGAGGTGTACTGTTTTCCCTCCTTGTAAATCTCACATTTGATGATGGACCACAGGTTCTCAATGGGGTTCAGATCTGGTGAACAAGGAGGCCATGTCATTAGATTTTCTTCTTTTATACCCTTTCTTGCCAGCCACGCTGTGGAGTACTTGGACGTGTGTGATGGAGCATTGTCCTGCATGAAAATCATGTTTTTCTTGAAGGATGCAGACTTCTTCCTGTACCACTGCTTGAAGAAGGTGTCTTCCAGAAACTGGCAGTAGGACTGGGAGTTGAGCTTGACTCCATCCTCAACCCGAAAAGGCCCCACAAGCTCATCTTTGATGATACCAGCCCAAACCAGTACTCCACCTCCACCTTGCTGGCGTCTGAGTTGGACTGGAGCTCTCTGCCCTTTACCAATCCAGCCACGGGCCCATCCATCTGGCCCATCAAGACTCACTCTCATTTCATCAGTCCATAAAACCTTAGAAAAATCAGTCTTGAGATATTTCTTGGCCCAGTCTTGACGTTTCAGCTTGTGTGTCTTGTTCAGTGGTGGTCGTCTTTCAGCCTTTCTTACCTTGGCCATGTCTCTGAGTATTGCACACCTTGTGCTTTTGGGCACTCCAGTGATGTTGCAGCTCTGAAATATGGCCAAACTGCTGGCAAGTGGCATCTTGGCAGCTGCACGCTTGACTTTTCTCAGTTCATGGGCAGTTATTTTGCGCCTTGGTTTTTCCACACGCTTCTTGCGACCCTGTTGACTATTTTGAATGAAACGCTTGATTGTTCGATGATCACGCTTCAGAAGCTTTGCAATTTTAAGAGTGCTGCATCCCTCTGCAAGATATCTCACTATTTCTGACTTTTCTGAGCCTGTCAAGTCCTTCTTTTGACCCATTTTGCCAAAGGAAAGGAAGTTGCCTAATAATTATGTACACCTGATATAGGGTGTTGATGTCATTAGACCACACCCCTTCTCATTACAGAGATGCACATCACCTAATATGCTTAATTGGTAGTAGGCTTTCGAGCCTATACAGCTTGGAGTAAAACAACATGCATAAAGAGGATGATGTGGTCAAAATACTCATTTGCCTAATAATTCTGCACTCCCTGTATTGTTGCCATCTTAGATACTGGCAGCTAAAATATTTTTTAATTTTTAAAAATAATAATGCTGTAGTGTAGTGGTCCTACCACCTCCCCCCCCTCCCGCAATCGCCATTTAGTAACCCCCCGCACCCCCAAACCTCTTTTCTGTAGTGTAGCTGCCGCATTCCTCCCTGTTCTTTTAAAAAATAATAATTCTGTAGCGTAGGGCCCTCCCGCCTCCACTGCTGAGCCGCCCACCCGCCACCTGCCTCCCTCCAGCACCAACCAAAGATTGTTACAGGTATGTTTGTCCTTGCGTAGTATCCACTTCACATGACTGCATCGGACAAATATACTTGGCCTTTTATAATATAGGATGGTCACTGAAGTTTTTGTAGTTGTTTCCAAGACACCTGGCATATTATTATGCTGCCCAAAAACATTTGATCATTAAAATTTATATTTAAGAAACAGTGATGAAAAGCTGCAGTCTGCCTCTTTAAAGGGACATTAATGGACCAGTCAACACAGTAGATTTGCATAATCAACAAATGCAAGATAACAAGACAATGCAATAGCACTTAGTCTGAACTTCAAATGAGTTGTAGATTTTTATTCTGACAATTTTAAAAGTTATGTCTTTTTCCACTCCAACTGTACCATGTGATAGCTATCAGCCATTCACAAATGCATATACACTTATTCTTGCACATGCTCAGTAGGAGCTGGTGACTCAAAACGTTTAAATATAAAAAAACTGTGCACATTTTGTTAATGGAAGTAAATTGGAAAGTTGTTTAAAATGGCATGCTCTATCTGAATAATGGAAGTTTTGATTGAGTGTCCCTTTAAACACTTTGAGATGGTAATATAAAACGATAAATCGTGTGTGTGTGTGTATATATATATATATATATATATATATATATATATATATACTGTGTATATATATATATATATATATATATATATATATATATATAAACTGCAATATACTTTCACTAATTTTTGTCCCCTTTTCCTGTATTTCTATTCTGAAATTGTGAGCTTTTCAGTTCCTGTTAGAAATGGAAGTGCAGAACACTGTTATATTCCACACAGCCATTGGTTTCACACTCTAGTGTCTTATATGTAACTGTCCCTAATTGGCCATAGCAGAGACGGTAACCTAAGTTAAAACATGGCAGCGCCTATTGTTTCATAGACACTAACATTTTACACTTATTTGTCAATATTTAAACAGCTAATGAAACTTTAAAAAATAGATCTACATGTTATTCTCAGACTATTCTTTTCTTTGAGAGCCCAAATGGGTTCCGTATTATGTGTTAGATAATTATATTAATAATTATTATTTTGGGTGCATTTCAGAAGCACAAATAAATGTGTATGCTCCAGTCACTGGTTTCAAGGCCAGTCAAGAAAGCTGATTTGTCTTGCACTAAAAGAAAGGAACATGTTTCAAAATTAAATTAAATAACATGTTCTGTTTACCCATCATGCCCAAAGACCACCCTAACTCAGCCCCTGCAACACCCGGACTCTGCTCCCACCATCTTCAATTGCAGCAAGGGTGCTGTTTTAACCCCTTTGTGCTGGCATCAAACTGTTAACATCGGAACAATGTAAACACTTACTGTAAAAATTAAATTACAAGATTGTCAAAGTGATCATTTGATTTCAGTCCGACTCTTGCTTTCATCACAGGGGGAGGCTGCAGGACTCCATATAAGGTAGGATGTTTAATGTCATTCTAATGTCGTTAAAGTCCAGCACAGTCCTTACGGCGTGAAGGGATTAACAAACACCTTGTGATTTAAAGATATTTATTTTGTCTTGCTATAGAATATCATTTTGACAAAGTATAATCATTGTTAAAACAAATTAACATCTTGCTTGCTGAAATTGTTCCTCAATAGTCAAGTTCCACCAACCACTTATTTTCAGGAGTCAATCTGGGCTTGCTTCTGGAGATGATTTCACCATGGTTATTTTAGCATAAACTGCGTTGTTTTCCCATTATTATCTGTTGAAGCCATATAAGGAAATATAGAAAGCCGGGTTAGCATTGAGAAGTCTGCACTTTGCATTTCCAGTTCTGAGAATTAGAAAACCCACAATTTTCAGAGCTTCAACTTTTATTCTTTATAATTACACTTAGCAAAACATTTCATATTAAATTCTCAGGGTATTTAATTTTCTCATTTAATTGTGATCTTTATTATGGCTCCAACCATTATCTGACTTGACAATTTGTGTTGTTAAAATGTCTTTGTTGACTTGTTTTGATAATGCTGAAGTATTATTCACTGATGATGCAATAAATATTGTGCCTCTATCAACACACGGAATGCTATTTGTTTCAAATTGTATTTGCTTGCATTATTTGATCAAGGATAGGCTTTTGAACTCTGAATGCACTTTTCCAATCATATGTTCTGAGGTTTCATATGTGTCTGACATCAGAAAATCTGTGTTCACATAATAAATTTTGACTGCAAGTCCACGTATAATGGCAAGTTAAAATAGATCCTGCGGCACATCACAGTTTTGCAGTGAAAAGTCCTCCATATGCTCACTTCTTCGTTTCCAGTAAACGTCTAGTTTGTATAGGAACTCGGCTATTCAGCATCACACTATGTCAATCACTCAGACCACCATTACCGGTTACCAGGTGACGTTGCTGTGGATGTACGGTGGCTCTGGCAGGACAACAACCTCAACGCGTTTCTTCCACTAGACGGTCAGGCTCAAGAGGAGACTTCTATGAGGAGCACAACAAAACTCTGTTCTGGCTTTCCCTTGTGCACTAACCCAAAGGTTAGGCCAATGTCTAAGTGAAGAACAATGCTATTTCAAGTAATTCTAATTTTAAAAACAAATTAGTATTCACATTGTTTTAAAGGGATATGGTATGTTTCAAGTTGTTTGTTCAGAAGGGCTCAAATGTGTATATATATATATATATATATATATATATATATATATATATATATATATATATATATATATATATACAATATCTCACAAAAGTGAGTACACCCCTCACATTTTTGTAAATATTTTATTATATCTTTTTATGTGACAACACTGAAGAAATTACACTTTGCTACAATGTAAAGTAGTGAGTGTACAGCCTGTATAACAGTGTAAATTTGCTGTAGCTCTTCAGTGCCAGCAGCACCCATGCAGGCCCAGACCATGACACTCCCACCACCATGCTTGACTGTAGGCAAGACACACTTGTCTTTGTACTCCTCACCTGGTTGCCGCTGCACATGCTTGACACCATCTGAACCAAATAAGTTTATCTTGGTCTCATCGGACCACAGGACATGGTTCCAGTAATCCATGTCCTTAGTCTCCTAGGATAATACTTTGCAGGGGAACGAAGCAGGGATGTCCATTGTCCCCGCTGCTATTTGATATTGCCCTAGAACCGCTGGCTATCTGGTTAAGGCAGAATCTGAGTGGAATCTCAATTGGATCACAAATTCTGAAGATTCTTCTTTATGCAGACGATTTGTTACTCTTTTTAGATAAAACGGCATATCATATTCCCCTAGTTTTACAAATCTTTGCTGAGTTTAGCTCCTTTTCAGGGTATACAATTAATTATGGAAAAAGTGAGTTATTGTGGATCGACTTAAATATCTGGGTATAATTTTACACAGAGATCCACAAAAATGGTACAATCTGAACTTTGAACCTTTGTTACGGAAGATTAAGAATAATCTTGAAGTATGGGCCTCTTTTCCTATATCTATTTCAGCTCGAGTTAACTTAATAAAAGTCATTGTATTTCCCCAGATGTTGTATCTATTACAAAATCTACCGTTATTCCTCTTAAATAGGGATCTAAGAAAATTTAATCAAAATCTAACTAAGTTTATATGGGCCAAAAAGAAAGTTCATATATCCTTGACTAAATTGATACAAAAAAATGTTTTGCAGGTTTAGCCCTTCCTAGCTTAAAGGTGTATAATATTGCTACTCTAGTTAAATTTGCCCTTTACTGGATAACCGATTTAAATAACTTTGCTACAATCGAATTAGAAAAACAATGTATTGCTCCTTTTTCATTAAAAGCCATCCTGCATAATGTAATTAATCAGCTTCCTCCTAATATTTCTGCATTATCTTCCATTAAAAATATAATTATGGACTGGTAGAAATTCTGTAAAGTCTTGGAAGTAGACCCTCATTTTTCTCAATTCTTGCCTATAAGAGGCAATCCAGAGTTTTTGCCAGGGGTACAATACATCGTCTTTAAAAATTGGGAGGAGAACGGGTTGTCGGTGGTGTCCCAGGCCATCCTAGATACTCAGCAAATTTGTCCGTCAGGTATCCTGTTTCAACAATTTAACTTAGCTAGGGATAACTTGTTTGCGTATTTTCAACTCAGGCACTTTTTGTATAAGTGTCTGCCTGTGGAGGACTGGGTGTCTAAATGGGACGAGATTAACATGTGTCTTGGTAAGTTTAGAAAGGGTAATACCTCAATCTCACTCATATATGATATAATGCTAGCTAAACAAGGTGCATTAGTAGTAGAGAAAATCTGTAAAAATTGGGAGAATGCCTTTACTACTATAAACCCGGATTGGATTACTTAGAGTCTCGATACAGTTTATAAATGTGTGATCCCCATGTCCATAAAAGAGTCCCACTTTAAACTCATTAATAAATACTATTTTCCCCCTTCCAGAATGGCTCAATGTTATTCGCCACAAATGTTCTCCTGTCCGCGTTGCTCTTACATGAATGCTAATCTAATGCACATGTTTTGGTCATGTCCAAAAATAAAACAATTTTGGCTGAAAATTCAGTATTGGGTTAATCAGTTTTTTAACTTAGCCAGTTATTTCACAGCTGACATGGTATTTTTTCTTAGAATCCATAATCAGATAAAAAAGAGTTTTGTAGATTCCTTTATAATCATTATACTTATAGCTAGGTTTCTTATAATCAAAAATTGGCGGTTGCATAAGGCCCCTCCGTTTACTCTTTTTCTTAAAGAGATTCAGTCCCAAATTGTATTTGAAGCTTTTCACACTCAATTTTCCACTGAAAAATCTATCAGCAAATTTATTTATAGATAGCTTCCAATAATTAAGTCTTATCCGTTGCTAGTTCAGAAAAATATTCTGATGCCATTTTTAAGTTCTCAGACCTTTGCAGATTTAGTGGTACATGGGCTGTTTCCACCGTTATGAGTGTCCAATGCCAGGGAAATGGGCTAGTGGGAGAAACTGCCCTTCTTTATGGCGGGGGTGGGGAGGCGTCAGGTGACAGGACAGGTATTCCTTTTTTTTTTGTGGGGAGATCAGAATAACTACTTTTAGTACTCAGAAGTGGGGTTATGATATAAGCCGGTCATAAGGGTTGTTAATGTGATTAATTTAATTGTTGATTATATCGGGAGGACTTGGTTATTGTTAATGTCTATATAATAATTTTTACAATGCTCTATGGTCTTGTTATACCCCATTAATTGCATTTAATTGTGAACAGTGAGTTTTCAAGATACATCAATTGAGTTTGACTTAATTTATGTTGACAAAGCATGTTCATTTTCTATGTTAACGGTAATTCACAAGGTATTTGTGTTCTGATTATTTTTTGCTTGTGGTGTTATTATCAAGGTTTATTTTATTTGTATGAATATTGTATTATTTTCGTTTTTCATTTTATTTTGTAAAAAACTTAATAAATTTAATTAAAAAAAATCCATGTCCTTAGTCTGCTTGTCTTCAGCAAACTGTTTGTGGGCTTTCTTGTGCATCATCTTTAGAAAAGACTTCCTTCTGGGGCCACAGCCATGCAGACCAATTTGATGCAGTGTGTTGCGTATGGTCTGAGCACTGACAGGCTGACCCCTTACCCCTTCAACCTCTGCAGCAATGCTGGCAGCACTCATATGTCTATTTCCCAAAGACAACCGCTGGATATGACGCTGAGCATGCACACTCGGCTTCTTTTTTCGACCATGGCGAGGCCTGTTCTGAGTGGAACCTGTCCTGTGAAACCGCTATATGGTCTTGCCCACAGTGCTGCAGCTCAGTTTCAGGGTCTTGGCATTCTTCTTATAGCCTAGGCCATCTTTATGTTGAGCAACAATTCTTTTTTTCAGATCCTCAGAGAGTTTTTTGCCA
The DNA here is from genome assembly GCF_027579735.1 of Bombina bombina. Taxonomy (NCBI): domain Eukaryota; kingdom Metazoa; phylum Chordata; class Amphibia; order Anura; family Bombinatoridae; genus Bombina; species Bombina bombina. Next base: position 41,791,936 of record NC_069507.1, on the reverse strand, counting down.
TGAGGTGCCATGTTGAACTTCCAGTGAACAGTATGAGAGAGTGTGAGAGCGATAACACCAAATTTAACACACCTGCTCCCCATTTACACCTGAGACCTTGTAACACTAACGAATCAAATGACACCGGGGAGGGAAAATGGGTAATTGGGCCCAATTTGGACATTTCCAAAGAGGAAATCAATAAATGCTATCCAGCGCACAGATTAAATCCTTATATATGAACGTGAATTGATTATAAATTAAACAGTGAAACTATACAACTAATATGTAAGTTTATGGGGATATATCATTCTTAATAGTCCAGTGCTGAGCTATATTGATTAGTAGAAGGTTGTCTTCTTACCAGATATTACCTCAATCGTATGAGGTAATGTATGCACTCAAGAGAAAGTGGGGACACTTTTCCTGTGTTTTCCCTGTGCCAGCTCTGTTCATATGCCAGGCTGACTGTCGTGGTTTAGAGGTGTGCTCCAAATTCTTTAGTAAACACTTCCAACCTATATTCCCTGTGGCTTTGTATCCTCCAGGAGTATGGTTGAAGAGGTGACTTTAGAGCCCTTGTGTATAATTAGGTAGCTTGTTTTAAAGATGGTGAAACATATTATTTTGGGGAGTGGTGGAGATGTTCAGGTGTGTTTGGATGTTGAGGATGGTAGAAGATGTACTCTCTCTTAGAGGTAAGGCGTGGTACACCTGCAGAAGGCATGTTGTAAAATATTGAACCCAAGGTAACACCCTAAACTATTAACATTTTATATGGCATATACAACTTAATAATAGCTATTGTCTTTCATAATATTACTCAATAATGTTATGTGAAGTTTTTGCGGAATCTGTTTACGCTCTACAAATAACCGATAATAACAAAATAAGATATCACAGTGATTGAATTATAAAATATATATATATATATATATATATATATTATATAATGTCAATTAAACATATCTAAAATGTATAACAAAGAAACAAAAGGTAAATCAGCGCTAATCCACTATTAGATCTCTCCAAAGGTATATAACAAAATAAAAACCAAACAGATAAAGCAATCAGTACACAGGTAAAAGTATCAGGTCTTGAAAATACAATAAACGATACAGCCGTTTACCTAAAGTCCGGTATACTAACGGTATAGTCCCAGGTAAAGGTGATACCACTCAAAAGTGCAGGGTTTATAACTATAATATCCAATAGGGGCTTTAGGGAGCTGTGGGAGTCGATGCCGCTCTCATTTTGTGATAATTCCACTGATCACAGGAGTTTGAAAAGCTGAAGCAAGAAAATAAGAGAAGCGCAAACGACTTGGATACCTCTAAGGCTAAACAGCTGTCAATGACATCAGCTGTGAGGTCTTAGTTGCGATATCCCTACGCATTTCGTCCAGATCTGGGCTGGACTTTATCAAGGGCACACTTGGAATAAAAAAGTTGAAAGTCGGATGCTGGAGCCAAATTACATGACTCTTTTATAATAATAGGGAGAGCGCCCTCTAGTGACTTAGAATAATGTTTATAATTTAATTATAATCCTCCACAATAACTACCTAAAAAAAATAATAATATTTAATCAACATATTTTGATAAAAATATTAAAAATAAAAATAATAATATTAATAATAAAAATAAAATTCATAGAATTTAATATGGATCAGTATTTTAGAGGTATCTGCCATATACAGTCTTCTTTTTCAAATATTTATATATATTGATTAAATATTCTTATTTTTATTTCTAGGTAGTTATTGTGGAGGATTATAATTTGTTTCTCTTCTCATGAATTTTTTGGTGTGTTTTACTGTCTAACATTTAATATTTGATGTTGGTCTTTTTAAATGCAAACATATATTTTCATGCTTCATCAAATGTTTTTAAATGTTCTTAGATGTATACTGTTTTTTAGGTTCGTATACTATTTATGTATGTAACATTATTCTAAGTCACTAGAGGGCGCTCTCCCTATTATTATAAAAGAGTCATGTAATTTGGCTCCAACATCCGACTTTGAACTTTTTTATTCCAAGTGTGCCCTTGATAAAGTCCGGCTGGGATCCGGAAGAAATGCGTAGGAATATCGCAACTAAGACCTCACAACTGATTTCATTGACAGCTGTTTAGCCTGAAAGGTATCCGCTTGCGGGGGGATGCTTCGGATTTCCAATCTACGCTGATGTCAGATGCTGCTCTTCATTGAGACGGCTAATAAGAACCTGGATGTTGTGTGTAGAGCGGGACTCAGATTACTGCTGCCTCTGATTTTCTCCTGTTGGGATACGTGACTGTGCTTACCTGAGTGTAAATTCTTATGTATTATTGTTCATTATACTTAATACATTTTCTAAGTCGTTTGCGCTTCTTTTATTTTCTTGCTTCATATCTAAAATGTATCACTATTTTACCATATAGGATTCTAGTAGCTTTCCTGTGTAGAACCAGGATTAATAAGGGTACTAATTTGCACTTGGGTCACAAGGACTTGCTTGTTAAAATTCCCAGTTAATGTCGAAATGCAAATAGACAACAGCATTGCTTTGATCAAGAAATCTTTTTTTATCATGATATACCAGTGCACACATAGGGCTCCATTTATCATTGCAATTCTCCTACATTTGTGCCTATTAATACGCCGTTGTAAATTATCTCTTATTTATGAAACCGAAATACGACCAAAAAAACTGATTTACGACCTAAAAATCTGACCACTATATTCGATCTCGTCAAGGCGCACATGTGCGCTAAATGAAGCTTAAAACGCGCTTTTTCAATCGTATTTTTAGCAAATCAACTGACTGATTTCCTATTTATCATTATTTAGTGCCATAGGAGAACCTAATCTTCTCCTACAATTACGACCTCCAAAGTTCTCCATATCCACTGTGGAGAACATTGCATTTACTTGAGTTTTTTCGAGAGAGAACATGGAATATTTTTTACTGTTGGCTGCTATTTCTTTGGCAAGGGGCCGTGACAATCGTCTTTCTGATGATAATATGCCTTTAAGGAGACGCCAAAGAGTGCCAAGTGCCGGTGTGGACTACAATCATTGTCCGATAAGGAGATTAAGCAAAGATTTCGGATTAATAGGGAGAGTATAATCAATCTTTACTTGCTGATACAAAATGACATTGACCCTAGGACAAGAAGTCAGGAAAATGAGACTGAAATATGATAAAATGTAAAAATGTGATTTATGTCTTATTAAAAACTTTATGAATGTGATATTAACATATTTTTTATTTCTTTTATATTTATAATAAATGAATATATGATTTAAATATAACCATTTGTCGTCCAATTAATTACTGTCTTTAATAAAGTTAAACATCTTATCAATGAAAAGGTAACAAGATTAGAGCTCGATGTAAGACGTGTCAAAATTTCAAGTCTATAGAATAGGAGTCAAAGGGTCTGCAGGGGGTGTGTAAAGTAGATAAACCAAAAAAACAGACTTTGTAATGTGTAGCTTTGTTAAATTCAGATTGTAATTTATATAACTTTAAACGTAAAAATGTTTTCACAAATTTATTTAACATGTATTATAAACATGGTTTAAAATAATGGTTAATATAAAGAAATTACATTATATTACATTTATATAATTCATAAATGTAATAAAATATGATAGAGACTTATAAAACATATAATTTCAGTAATAAAAAAGAAAAAGAACAAAAATATGCACTTTTTTACGATGAAGGAATGATAAATTAGGCGACATTTATCATCAATACGCCGCATCTCGACTTTGGAAAATAGCGTGATAATACGACCCATTTTTTGATAAATATTGGCGCACAGGTGCTCCTCGCAGAGGGCGAGCTGCGGAGAACTTATAGGAGAACTGAAAGTCGGATTTCTCAAAACAATGATAAATGGAGCCCTTAGAGACCATCAACTGTGACACAGATGTTATTTAGGTGATATTTAGTGTTTGATGCATCACAGAGGGATGTGTGCTATGGATCTTGTTCTGGTGGGGTTTTAAACTGATACTGGGGGTTCTGATAGTCAGTGGGATTCCAAACTATTAAGAATGGTAATGGGAGTTGCATTTAAAAAATTGGAAACATCACCAACTTCAATATCTCATTATAGGAATGGAAGGAACCACCAGTCCCCTATTCAAACACATACTCAAGCAAAATCTATGTAAAAGGACCTTCAGGGTCCAAACAGAAATGACATGTTTCAAGCCAGCTCTAAATCGTGTGCTCCTGGCCTTACCTAGGAATACTCTTTAACAAAAGAAAATAAGAGAACTAAGCAAAAGTAATCATAGAAGTAAATTGGAAAGATTTTTTAAATGTCATGCTCTATCCAATTAATTTTGACTTCACTGTCTCTTTAAAATTGCATGCTCTGTCTAAATCATAAAAAAAATTATATTCATACTTTTATGTTCTCTTAAGGAGGGGGCGTTTCAGTAAAGGACTTATTTTACATACTAAATATACAACAATAAATGAAAGAAAATAATTGTAAGATATAAAAAAGTTCCAACATTATGTCTACACTTAACTGTATTCTATCTATCTATCTATCTATCTATCTATCTATCTATCTTTCTGTCTGTCTCAATCAGTCAGTCAGTCTGTCTGTCTATCTTTCCATCTATGTCTGTCTCTCTCTATATGTCTCTCTATCTATCTAGCTATTAGTCTATCTATCTATCTATCTATCTATCTATCTATCTATCTATCTATCACTAAAAATATTAAATATGATATAATTATTCATCCTTATCTTTTCCCCTGACTGTAAAAACTTTAAATCTAAACTTTGTGCAACAGATTAGAGACTTATAAACAGGGTGGTTTGTGCACTATTACCCCCTTGAATTATCTAGTTTATTGCTTTGCTAACAAAGTCCTGCAAATTGCATAACATTATTTATTAAATAGCTTGTTGTTCCTTGGCTTATCCTTGGTTGCATTGCCAGACATATTCTACAAACAATGAAGATCAAAATAGTTTTAGGATTTTTTATTTCAAAACAGCCAAGTGGGAAATATGAACACTTCTTACTCAATTCATCTGTATATTACAAAGATAACATTCCAAAACTGGCTGCAAAAAATAACAAGACAAATACAAGGGAGTGTGTGTATGTTTTGGACAGTGTGTGTGTATGTGTGTGTGTGTGTTGGACAGTGTGTGTGTATGTGTGTATGTGTGTGTGTGTGTATGTGTGTATGTGTGTGTGTGTGTTGGACAGTGTGTGTGTGATGGACTGTGTGTGTGTGTATGTGTGTATGTGTATGCATGTGTGTGTGTGTGTGTGTTGGACAGTGTGTGTATGTGTGTGTGTTGGACAGTGTGTGTGTTGGACAGTGTGTGTGTGATGGACAGTGTGTGTTGGGGAATGTGTGTGTTGGAGAATGTGTGTGTGTGTAGGGGGAGATTGTGTTTGTGTGGGAGAATGTGTGTGTATGAAAGTAAGTCTGAGGGAGAGTTTTTGTAGGTGAGATCATAGTGAGTGAGTGAGTTGGAGAGTGTATAAGCTGTGCGAGAGTGGGTGTGTGAAAGAGAGTGGTAAAGTGTGTGTGAGAGAGTGTGTGATTGGGTGTGTGTGGGAGAGAGTGTGTGGATGAGACAGTGTTTTTGTGTGTGGGGGAGTGTTTGTGTTTAGGAGAATGTATGTTTGTGTGTGTGTAACAATGTGAATGTATGTGTTTGTGTGGGAGAATGTGTGTGTAAAAATGAGTCTATGGTAGAGTGTGAGCAAGTGTGTGGTGAATTGTGTGTGTAATATTGAGTGAGTTGGGGAGTGTATGAGTGTGTGCGAGAGGTTGAGTGAGTGTGTGTGTGTGTAAAAGAGAGTGGGAGAGTGTGTGTGATAGAGTATATGTTTGTGTAAGAGTGTGGGAGAGAGTGTGTGTTTGTGTGAAAGTGAGTGTGTGGGAGAAAGTGTCAGAGTATGTGTGGGAGAGTGGGTATATGTAAGAGAGTGGGACTGAGTGTGTGGAGGAGAGTGTGTTATAGGGTGAGTGAGAGAGTGTGTGTGTTCATGTGTTATTTAAATAGAGAGCAACATACAAGACCATCTACACTTACATGACGCTTCAATGATGGAGTTGTATACTACATTTACCACATTTTCAGGGCTGACAACACTTTTTAAGTGCGCACAAATTTTAGTCACTTGGTCAAAAATTACACAAATCCAACATTTTTGTGCACACTGCTCAAACAAATTAGAGGAAATGTTGCTGGTAACTTGAATGAGCAAAAGGAGGAAGACTCGTGTGTCATTAGTAAATAACTGATACCTAAAACCACAACACTAGATTAAGATTTGTAGAAGGCTCACGCGGAAACAGGGGCATCAGGGGTCCATTTGGCCCTTGATAAATCGGCCCCAAATTCTTAAAATGTATCTATCCATATATATATATATAGTATGCAGTAAGCCAGCACTCATATGGTAAGTCAGGGTGCTTCCCAAATTGTAGTAAAGAAGAAGGCTGAAGAGAGCACTCGCCGTGAAAAAAAGTGGTTTATTTCAACTAGTAAACGTTTTTGGGGAATAAACCCTTCATCAGACAAGTGGAAAACAGCAATCATATATATATATATTGTTGGGAATTGAATATTGGCCTTAGAGCACTGGTTTTCAAACCTGTTGTCTGACCTCCCTAACAGGCCACATTTTGAGGATATCTGACCTGGAGCACAGGGAAATAATCAGCTGATTAGTAAACATGGTTATTATAACTGCTCTCATCCAAGGTAATTCTGAAAACCTGGACCGTTGGGGAGGCCTCAGGACAGATTTGAAAAGCAGTGACTTTGAGGACGCCCTGGCTGTAAAGCACATGATGGTAGTGAGTGCATGGGATTAATAAATATGTATTACTAAAAGTGTTTAAACCGTGTTTTAAAGGGATATGGTTTATGACAAGGTGTTAGACTGGGAATCACTCAAAGGTGTATATATATATATGTGGATTTGTATACTGTATGTGTATATGTTTGTCCATATGTATGTGTATGTATACACACATACAAATACACACACACACACACACACACATATATATATATGTAGATACAGTATATATATATATATATATACACCTTTGCGCATTTTATTACTAAAAAAACGTTTAGAATACATTTAATATGTATGAGTGTGTGTGTGTCTATGAAATGTTTTATTTTATTATATTATATTATATATGTATTTTGTTATACTTGTCTTCTAGTCCTAACACTTTGCTTTAGGTCTCCAGGTGAGTATAATTGTTAGCACCACTTGTAATATTAGTGAAGTTAGCGAAGGCTGTGCTAGCCATTGAAGTATAGAGTATGCTAAAAAAAACATTAGCTGCTCTAACATTCTCTAGTAAATATATTAAACCATAGACTTGTAATAACAGATTGTGCACTATTCTTAGCTCAGATTTGCTATATGGATAACTCACCCTGCACAATCAACAGAGCTCCACTTGTAATCTAGGGATTGGTATGCTATGTGCATAAAGTGACTGTGACTGCACATGCCATTTGCAAGTCCTAGGACAAACATCCTGGTTCATTGCTTAAAGTCCCTTAGAATGTGACTACTGAGGATATTCTGAGGTAAAATGTCTAACTTTTTTATACAAAGATGCTATGAGACATTTTCTAGTTAGGTCTACCTGTCTACAAAGGGTTCAGTATATCCCAAAAAGTAACCCTAAATCCAGAACCTCAATCAGCAACTACTTACCCCCTAACCCCAACTATCATTTTAACCCTAAAACCATCCCTAAACCTTACACCCAAATACCAGTCCTAATCCCCAACCTTTTCCTGTAATCTCATAACTCTGAGGCTATTCCTAAATGCTTACCCCTAGCCCCAACACTAATCCTTAACCCGACCCCTAGAACCAACCCCAAACCTTTTTCCTACCCCCATAAACCTCAGCCCTAATCACTAATCTTAAACCCAAATTCCTAATCCCATCCCACCCATAATCCTTAATCTCCTAAACAACACTTAATGCCTAAACTTCTAACCCCCTCACCCCAGCCCTAATCCCTAACCTTTACCCCTAAACCCATTTTCAACAAACCCAGACCGAACCCAGTCCCTAATCTGATCTCCAGTCCATAACTTGATAAACTCAAACCCAGCCCTATCTCCACTATAACTGCCTAATCTTAACCCTAGCTCTAACCTAACCCCAGATGTAGCCCTAAATCAAATATCTAACACCATGGGGTATATTTAACAAGTTGTGGATGCAGTTATTTCCGCGTGAGCCTTCAGGCTTACTGGAAACAAAAGTTAAGAGCAACGGTTGTAAGACCGCTGCTTCTTAACTCATCCGCCACCTCTGAGGTGGCGGACAGTAAACATCCTGATCGGATATGATTGGGATGATTAATACCCCCTGCTAGCAGTCGATTGGGCGCTAATTTGCAGGTGGCGGCAGTGCACAAGCATTTCTCCAGAAATGCTTGTGCAATGTTAAATGCTGACAGCGTATGCTGTCGGCATTTAGCGATGTCGGGCGGACATGATAAATCTACTTGATAAATCTACACCCTAGCCTTAATCCTCATCCCTAATTGCAATCCCTAACCCTAGCCTCCTAAATGCAACACTAGTCCTAAACCTACTCTATAACTCCAACGCCTAACCCTTCCCTCAAGTACAACATGAGCCCTGACCCTAATTTCATTCCATAAACCCCCCCCGATTAATAAAGGCAATGTTGCTACAAGGTTTCAAGTTTCAAAAGCAAATTGCCAAATGAAAAATCCCGGGTATCCAGCTGGGGTCTGTGACATTACGGCTATGACATTGTTGCCAAATACCATGTTTATGTAGGAGACAAGAATCAGACAAATCCCCCTTCAATTTGTCTCCCTAGGCATTGCCTTATTTGTCTTTACATATAAATAAACCATATACAGATGTAACTCCATCTGTAGATACAAAATACCTTAAGAAGTCTGAATTATTTGTGAGGTTTTTTTATATTCTCTGACTTGTGCTCATTAATATCTTTGTTGGCACAATCACTTTCTATTGCCAACCCACAGACATATCTACTTAAAGGGACAGTAAAGTCAAAATTTACATGGATTGGATAGTGCATGACATTTTGAACAACTTTTTAATTTATATTACCAATATTGCTTAGTTCTCTTGATATCACTTTGTTAATCCTAGGTGAGTTTGTGAGTGTACTTATGTCTTTAGCCATCTGGCAGTAGTGTTTGCAACAATGTTTAAAGCAATGTTATACATTCTTCCAAATGCTAAAGATACTCACATGCTCCTAAGATGTTTTAAAAAAACCATGCTCAATCTGAATCATAAAGGTTTAATTTTGAGTTGACTGTCCTTTGAAGATGGATTCGAAAATGTTTTAATTACCTTTAGGTAAATGTCTATGTTGACTAATGGGGTATCAAAAGCAAAAGAAATTCAATAAGTGGAGTTAAAAAGATAGAAATGAAAAAAAGAACTTTATAAAGTTCTAATATTTTGCTAATTTCAAAATACAAAAATATGTTAACATACAGTATCTAAATCCAGGTACTTAATTAAATTGTTGAACTTCAGCAATTAAAGAAGGGAACAGCTGTGTTTTTTTAAATTTCATTTGACTGTTTAAAATGATGAGAAAGCATTTGTGTCTTATATTTTAATTCCTGATTCAATGAACAATATGGAAAAATATGTTTTGGTTATAACATAGACAGGTGTACAGACAAAAAAATGTGTTTCTGTTTCCTGGTTCTCTATTTTTCCTCACACACTTAATTTCTCATTCTATGAGGCCTATCTATCAAGCCGTCAAGTTTGTTGCATTCAACGGCACCAATACGCTCGCCTAACATCGCCTAACATCGCGGCCGCGGACCTGAATACGATCTCCATATTTATAAAAAAAGGCAGCAAAAAGCCGTGCACCAAGTACGGGGCGATGAGCAGCGGACTGTTGTTAACTAACAGTCATCGATCTCGCTGCTAATCGGCTTTTTACCAACTTTATTTATACCCTGTCACTAAACACCGTCACTATACTAAAATGTTTAACCCCTATCCTGCCTCTCCCAGACCCTACCGCAACTAATTAAAAGTATTAACCCCTATCCCGCCGCTCCCGGATACCATCACAACTAAATTAAAGTATTAACCCCTATCCCGCCGCTCCAGGACCCCACCGTAACTAAATTAAAGTATTAACCCCTATCCCGCAGCTCCCGGAACCCACCGCAACTAAATTAATGTATTAACCCCTAAACCCCTGGCCTCCCACATCACTACCACTAACTAAACCTATAAACCCCTAAACCGCCAGCCCCCCACAGTGCCATAAACTAAATTAAGCTATTAACCCCTAAACCTAAGAACCCGCTAACTTTACATTAAAATTACAACATCCCTATCTTATAATAAATTAAAACTTACCTGTAGAATTAAATTAAACTATATTAAACTATTAACTAACCTACCCTAACTATTATTCTTCAATTACATTAAACTAGCAATTCAATTAACTATATTACATATTTAAAAAAAAACTAACCCTTCTCAAATTATTTAAATCTACAATAAAACATTACTAAGTTACAAAAAAATAAACACTAAGTCACAAAAAATAAAAAAAATACGAAAAAAACAAACCACAGTATTAAAAATAAAAACAAATTACACCTAATCAAAATAAAAAAAACCCCCAAAATAAAAAAAACCCTAGCCTACAATAAACTACCAATGGCCCTTAAAAAGGCCTTTTGCGGGGCATTGCCCCAAAGAAATCAGCTCTTTTACCTGTAAAGAAAAATACAAACACCCCCCAAAAGTAAAACCCACCACCGAACCAACCAACCCCCTCCAAATAAAAACCCTATCTAAAAAAACCTAAGCTCCCCATTGCCCTGAAAAGGGCATTTAGCTCTTTTACATGCCCATACCCTACTCTAAAATTAAAACCCACCCAAAAAACCCTTAAATAAACCTAACTTTAACCCCTGATGATCCACTTACAGTTCTTGAAGTTCTGCTTTAAGGATCCATCCAGCCGGCAAGAAGTCTTCATCCGGGTGGCAAGAAGTCTTCATTCGGGCAGCCTTTTCCATCTTCATCCAACATGCGAAGTCTTCATCCATGCGACCTCTTCTATCTTCATCCATCCGGCGTGGAGCGGGTCCATCCTGAAGACATCCGACGAGGAGCTCCTCTTCAATGCGGTCTCTGCCGTAAACTGGATCTTGAATGCAAGTGACGTCATCCAAGATGGCGTCCCTTGCATTCCTAGTGACTGAAAGGTTCCAATCAGCCAATAGGATTAGAGCCGCTAAAATCCTATTGGCTGTTCCAATCAGCCAATAGGATTTGAGCAGCTCTCATCCCATTGGCTGTTCCAATCAGCCAATAGGATGAGAGCTAATCCTATTGACTGATTGGAACCTTTCAGCCAATAGGAATGCAAGGGACGCCATCTTGGATGACGTAACTTGCATTCAAGATCCAGTTTACAGCAGAGACCATATTGAAGAGGAGCTCCTCGTCGGATGTCTTCAGGATGGACCTGCTCCGTGCAAGATGGATGAAGATAGAAGAGGCCGCATGGATGAAGACTTCGCCGACTAGATGAAGATGGAAGAGACCGCCCGGATGAAGACTTCTTGCCGCCCGGATAAAGACTTCTTGCCGACTGGATGGATCCTTCAAGCGGAACTTCAAGAACTTCGGGGGTTAGTGTTTATTTAAGTTTTATTTTGTAATTTATTAATTTTTGATTGTAGATTTAAATAATTTGAGTAGGGTTAGGTTTTTTAATATGTAATATAGTTAATTTAATTGGTAGTTTAATGTAAGTTTAGTATAATAGTTAGGGTAGGTTAATTAATAGTTAAATATTATTTAATTTAATACTACAGGTAAGTTTTAATTTATTATAAGATAGGGCTGTTGTAATTTTAATGTAAAGTTAGCGGGTTCTTAGGTTTAGGGGTTAATAGCTTAATTTAGTTTATGGCGATGTGGGGGGCTGGCGGTTTAGGGGTTAATAGGTTTAATTAGTTGTAGTGATGTGGGAGGCCAGAGGTTTAGGGGTTAATACATTTATTTAGTTGCGGTGGGGTCCGGGAGCAGTGGGACAGGGGTTAAAACTTTTATTTAGTTGCGGTGGGGTCCGGGAGCAGCGGGATAGGGGTTAATACTTTAATTTAGTTTAGGTGGGGTCCGGGAGCGGTGGGATAGGGGTTAATAACTTTATTTAGTGGCAGTGATGTCGGGGCGGCAGATTAGGGGTGTTTAGACTCAGGGCTTATGTTAGGGTGTTAGGTGTAAACATAACTGGTTTTCTACCATATAAATCAATGGGATATCTGGCAGCATCGAACATAAGCTTTAGCTGCTTTCAGACTCCCATTGATTCCTATGGCATCCGTGTACTCCAGGGTGGCGGATTGAAAACCAGGTACGCTGGGCTGGAATAGCCGCGAGCATACCGGTTAACTATTTGATAACTTTTAGAAAGTGTCAAATAGTGCCAAATGTGTATTCGGAACATCTGTAATGACGTAAGCATCAATCTGTGTCAGATTGAGACCAGCGGATCGTATGTTATGTCACAAATTTCAACTTTTGCCTGTCTGTAGGCTTTAATAACTAAGTTGAATCAAGCTCGCCACAATTACGCTGCGGAATTCCAGCGTATTTGCGGTTGACGGCTTGATAGATATCCCCCTCTGTCTGCTCTTTTTTGTTTTGTTTTTCTTTACTCTCCTTCCTCTCTCCCTCTATCACCCCTCTTTTCTACCTTCTTTGTTTCTTCCTCCTCTCCTTTCTATCTACCTTTCTCTACCATCTCTATTTTTCTCTCCTCTCCTTCCTCTCTCCTTATTTTCTCCCCTCTTCTCTACCATCTATCTTTATTCCTCCTCTCCTTTCTCTTTCCCTCTCTCTCCCCTCTTCTCTACCTTCTCTGTTTCTCCCTCCTCTCCTTCCTCTCTCCCTCTCTTACCCCTCTTCTCTACCATCTCTGTTTCTCCCTCCTCTCCTTCCTCTCTCCCTCTTTCTCCCATCTTTTCTACTATCTCTGTTTATCCCTCCTCTCCTACCTTTCCCCCTCCTCTCCTACCTTTCCCCCTCCTCTCCTACCTTTCCCCCTCCTCTCCTTCCTCTCTCCCTCTTTCTCCCCTCTTCTCTACTTTCTCGGTTTCTCCCTCCTCTACTTCCTTTCTCTCTCCCCCTTCTCTCTTCTCTACATCTCTGTTTCTTCCTACTCTCCAGCCTCTCTCTCTCTCTCTCTCTTCCCTCTTCTCTACATTCTCTGTTTCTCCTTCCTCTCCTTCCTCTCTCCCTCTTTATCTCCTCTAAACTACCTTCTCTGTTTCTCCCTCCCCTCCTTCCTCTCTCTCTCTCTCTCTCTCTCTCTCTCTCTCTCTCTCTCTCTCCCCCCTTATCTCTACCTTCTCTGTTTCTCCCTCTTTCTCTACCATCTATGTTTCTCCCTCCTCTCCTTCCTCTCTTCCTCTTTCTCCCCTTTTCTCTACCATTTCTGTGTTTCCCTCCTCTCCTTCCTCTCTCCATCTCTCTCCCCTTATCTCTACCTTCTCTGTTTCTCCCTCCTCTCCTTTCTCTCTCCCTCTCTCTCCCCTCTTCTCTCCCTTCTCTGTTTCTCCCTCCTCTCCTTCCTTTCTCCCTCTCTTTCCCCTCTTCTCTACCATCTCTGTTTTTCCCTCCTCTCCTTCCTCTCACCCTCTTTCTCCCATCTTTTCTACTATCTCTGTTTATCCCTCCTCTCCTACCTTTCCCCCTCCTCTCCTACCTTTCCCCCTCCTCTCCTACCTTTCCCCCTCCTCTCCTTCCTCTCTCCCTCTTTCTCCCCTCTTCTCTACTTTCTCGGTTTCTCCCTCCTCTACTTCCTTTCTCTCTCCCCCTTCTCTCTTCTCTACATCTCTGTTTCTTCCTACTCTCCAGCCTCTCTCTCTCTCTCTCTCTTCCCTCTTCTCTACATTCTCTGTTTCTCCTTCCTCTCCTTCCTCTCTCCCTCTTTATCTCCTCTAAACTACCTTCTCTGTTTCTCCCTCCCCTCCTTCCTCTCTCTCTCTCTCTCTCTCTCTCTCTCTCTCTCTCTCTCTCTCTCTCTCTCCCCCCTTATCTCTACCTTCTCTGTTTCTCCCTCTTTCTCTACCATCTATGTTTCTCCCTCCTCTCCTTCCTCTCTTCCTCTTTCTCCCCTTTTCTCTACCATTTCTGTGTTTCCCTCCTCTCCTTCCTCTCTCCATCTCTCTCCCCTTATCTCTACCTTCTCTGTTTCTCCCTCCTCTCCTTTCTCTCTCCCTCTCTCTCCCCTCTTCTCTCCCTTCTCTGTTTCTCCCTCCTCTCCTTCCTTTCTCCCTCTCTTTCCCCTCTTCTCTACCATCTCTGTTTTTCCCTCCTCTCCTTCCTCTCACCCTCTTTCTCCCATCTTCTCTACCATCTCTGTTTCTCCCTCCTCTCCTTCCTTTCTCCCTCCTCTACTTCCTCTCTTCCTCTTTTTCTCCTCTTCTCTACCTTCTCTGTTTCTCCCTCATCCCCTTACTTTCTCCCTCTCCCTCTCCTATTCTCTACCATCTCGGTTTCTCCCTCCTCTCTTTCCTTTCTCCCTCCTCTCCTTCTTCTCTCGCTCATTCTCCCCTCTTCTCTACCTTCTCTGTTTCTCCCTCCTCTCCTTCTTTTCTCCCTCCCCTCTTCTCTACCATCTCTATTTCTCCCTCCTCTCCATCCTCTCTCCCGCTCTCTCCCCTTATCTATACCTTCTCTGTTTCTCTGTCCTCTCCTTCCTCTCTGCCTCTTTCATTTCGTTTATCTACCATCTCTGTTTCTCCCTCCTCTCCTTCATCTCTACCTCTTTCTCCCCCTTTCTCTACCATCTCTGTTTCTCCCTCCTCTCCGGCCTCTCTCCCTCTCTCTCCCCTCTTCTCTGCTTGTCCCGTCTCTCCTTCCTCTCTTCCTCTTTCTCCCCTCTTCTCTACCTTCTCTATTTCTCCCTCCTCTCCTTCCTTTCTCTCTCCTCTCCTTCCTCTCTTTCTCCCCTCTTATATACCATCTCTGTCTCTCCCTCCTCTCCTTCCTTTCTTTCTCTCTCCTCTCCTTCCTCTCTCCCTCTCTCTCTCCTCTTCTATACCATCTCTGTAGTTCCCTCCTCTCCTTCATCTCTGAACTTTCATGGTTCAGACAGAGCATTTCATTTTGTGTTTATAACAAATTTACAGTATCACACCACACAGGGCGTACCTAGATCACAGTAGTGCATTGACTATATTTTTTTTTCTTTATTTCAAGCTCATTTAATCTTTACAATATGTGATTAATTAAATACTCTAAAAAACAGTTTAAACTTCAATGAATAATTGTCTATCAAGGTAACTATCTGAGCCCACCCAATGCAATATAAATATAATTTTATAAGATTTTACTGTTTTGATACTAAATAGATGATAGCTATTCGGGATGGTGAAATTTGCCTCGGCTCTTGGCATCCAGAGAGCTCTTTCCTCCTGGCTTCACAAAACAAACCATTAGCTGCATTCCTCACCAATTAATCATCAACCAACTGTATTATTCCCATGATCCTTTTCAAACTGCACATAATATTCTAAAAGGACAAGAATGAAGTTTTTCTTCTTTTGCAGTCAGGAGATTTGTATAAATTCTTCCAGTTGTTCATTATTACCATCATCAGACAATCTTATCACCCCTCCCATTTCAAGCCCAATAATATCTGTTTTAAATGACTGTTTTAAAACAGCCACAGAAACAACTTTGCAATATACGTTACTTATTTATTTTACCCCCTTTTCATGTAATTTACTTCTAATTTTTTTTAGGATTTTCTAATTCTCAAAATTTGAAATGCACCCTGCTGACTTCTCAATTTAAAACCTGCTGCATATCTGTCCCTAATTTAAGTGATAACATTTGCAAAACATTCACCTAGATTACGAGTTTTGCGTTAACAGGGGTGCGGTGCTAACAAGCAGTTTAAGCTCACCGCTCACTTACAGACAGAGTCTAGTATTACGGGTTTTTACAAACCCGGCGTTAACCGCAAAAAAGTTAGCGAAGAGCAAAATTTAGCTCCACATCTCACCTCAATACCAGCTCCGCTTACGTTAGCGGTGAGCAGGTAAAACGTGCTCGTGCATGATTTCCCCATACGAATCAATGGGGGAGAGCCGGCTGAAAAAAAACCGAACACCTGCAAAAAAGCAGCGTTCAGCTTCTAACGCAGCCCCATTGATTCCTATGGGGAAAATACATTTTTGTCTACACCTAACACCTTAACATGAACCCCGAGTCTAAACACCCCTAATATTACACTTATTAACCCCTAATCTGCCGCCCCCGACATCGCCGACACCTGCATTATATTATTAACCCCTAATCTGCCGCTCCGGACACCGCCGCAACCTACATTATACTTATGAACCCCTAATCTGCCGCCCCCAACATCGCCGAACCCTACATTATATTTATTAACCCCTAATCTGCTGCAACCAATGTCGCCGCAACCTAACTACATTTATTAACCCTTAATCTGCTGCCCCCAACGTCGCCACCACTATAATAAAGTTTTTAACCCCTAAACCCAAGTCTAACCCTAACCCTAACACCCCCTAACTTAAATATAATTAAAATAAATCTAAATAACATAAATACAATTCACTAAATTATTCCTATTTAAAACTAAATACTTACCTATAAAATAAACCCTAAGCTAGCTACAATATAACTAATAGTTACATTGTAGCTATTTTAGGGGTTATTTTTATTTTACAGGCAACTTTGTATTTATTTTAACTAGGTACAATAGTTATTAACTATTTAATAACTTCCTAGTTAAAATAAAGACAAATTTACCTGTAAAATAAAACCTAAACTAAGTTACAATTACACCTAACACTACACTATAATTAAATTAATAACCTAAACTAAATACAATTAATTACAATTTAAAAAAATTATCTAAAGTATGAAAAAAAACAAGCACTAAATAACAGAAAATAATAAAAGAATTACAAGATTTTTAAACTAATTACACCTACTCTAATCCCCTTAACAAAATAAAAAAGCCCCCCAAAATAAAATAAAGCCCTACCCTACACTAAATTACAAATAGCCCTTAAAAGGGCCATTTGCGGGGCATTGCCCCAAAGTAATCAGCTCTTTTACCTGCAAAAAAAATTACAAATACCCCCCCAACATTAAAACCCACCTCCCACACAACCAACCCTACTATAAAACCCACCCAATCCCCCCTTAAAAAAACCTAACACTAACCCCTTGAAGATCACCCTACTGTGAGACGTCTTCACCCAACCGGGCAGAAGTGGTCCTCCAGACGGGCAGAAGTCTTCATCCAAGCCGGGCAGAAGAGGTCCTCCAGACGGGCAGAAGTCTTCTTCCAGACGGCATCTTCTATCTTCATCCATCCGGCGCGGAGCGGGTCCATCTTCAAGACATCCGACGCGGAGCATCCTTCTCGACTGGCGACTACCCGACGAATGAAGGTTCCTTTAAGTGACGTCATCCAAGATGGCGTCCCTTCAATTCCGATTGGCTGATAGAATTCAGTCAATCGGAATTAAGGTAGGAAAAATCCTATTGGCTGATACAATCAGCCAATAGGATTGAACTTCAATCCTATTGGCTGATCCAATCAGCCAATAGAATGCAAGCTCAATCCTATTGGCTGATTGGATCAGCCAATAGGATTGAAGTTCAATCCTATTGGCTGATTGCATCAGCCAATAGGATTTTTCCTACCTTAATTCCGATTGGCTGATAGAATTCTATCAGCCAATCGGAATTGAAGGGACACCATCTTGGATGATGTCATTTAAAGGAACCTTCATTCGTCGGGTAGTCGTCGGCCGAGAAGGATGCTCCGCGTCGTATGTCTTGAAGATGGACCCGCTCCGCCCCAGATGGATGAAGATAGAAGATGCCATCTGGATGAAGACTTCTGCCCGTCTGGAGGACCACTTCTGCCCGGTTGGGTGAAGACGTCTCACGGTAGGGTGATATTCAAGGGGTTAGTGTTAGGTTTTTTAAGGGGGGATTGGGTGGGTTTTAGAGTAGGGTTGGTTGTGTGGGTGGTGGGTTTTAATGTTGGGGGGGGTATTTGTAATTTTTTTTACAGGTAAAAGAGCTGATTACTTTGGGGCAATGCCCCGCAAAATGCCCTTTTTTAATTTTGTTAGGGGGATTAGAGTAGGTGTAATTAGTTTAAAAATCTTGTAATTATTTTAATATTTTCTGTAATTTAGTGGGTTTTTTTTCGTACTTTAGATAATTTTTTAAAATTGTAATTAATTGTATTTAGTTTAGGTAATTAATTTAATTATAGTGTAGTGTTATGTGTTAGTGTAACTTAGGTTAGGTTTTATTTTACAGGTAAATTTGTATTTATTTAAGCTAGGTAGTTTATTAAATAGTTAATAACTATTTAGTAACTATTCTACCTAGTTAAAATAAATACAAACTTGCCTGTAAAATAAAAAATAAACTATTAGTTATATTGTAGCTAGCTTAGGGTTTATTTTATAGGTAAGTATTTAGTTTTAAATAGGAATAATTTAGTGAATTGTAGTAATTTTATTTAGATTTATTGTAATTATATTTAAGTTAGGGGGGTTAGGGTTAGACTTAGGTTGAGGGGTTAATACATTTAATTTAGTGGCGGCGATGTTGGGGGCGGCAGATTAGGGGTTAATAGTAGGTGTCGGCGATGTTAGTGCTGGCAGATTAGGGGTTAATAATATTTAAATAGTGTTTGCGATGCGTGAGTGTGGCGGTTTAGGGGTTAATATGTTTATTATAGTGGCGGCGATGTCCGGTTCAGCAGATTAGGGGTTAAAAAATGTATTTTAGTGTTTGCAATGTGGGAGGGCCTCGGTTTAGGGGTTAATAGGTAGTTTATGGGTGTTAAGTACTTTTTAGCACTTTAGTTAAGAGTTTTATGCTACAGCGTTGTAGTGTAAACTCTTAACTACTGACTTTTAAATGCGGTACCAGGCTTGACAGGAGAAGGTCTACTGCTCACTTTTTGGAAGAGTCGTAATACCGGCGCTATGCAAGTCCCATTGAAAATATAGGATACGCAATTGTTGTAAGTGGATTTGCTGTATTTCCGAGTCTGGCCAAAAAAGTGAGCGGTACACCTGTACCTCCAAGACTTGTAATACCAGCGGGCATTTAAAAGCAGTGTTGGGACCGGACAACGCTGCTTTTTAACCCTAACGCACAACTCGTAATCTAGCCGAATGCATTTTATTAAACCTGCATGACTGTGGCTAGCCTTGTCTGCAGACTGGCTCCCACAAATAAGGCAATAATGGGAGGAGTAATGGCAATAAAAAGGATGTCAATATGTTTTAAAAGTGTTGAGACTTGGCTGATAGGTCCTTCGATAGAGCACCAAAGAAATGTTTTGTAATTACAAGGTGTTTACTGTCCCTTTAAAAAGACTTTAAAGGAACATAAGCCCAAAATGTTTCTTTTATGATTCAGATAGAGCATACAGTTTTAAACAACTTTCTTATTTACTGCTATTATCACAAATTGTTTTGGTATTCTTGTTATCCTTTGTTGAAAAGCAGAAACGTAAGTTCAGGAGTGCGCACGTTTCTGCAGCACTATATGGCAGCAGTTTTGCAACAATGTTATACATTAGCAAGAGCACTAGATGGCAGCACTATTTCCTGTCATGTAGTACTAATGTTATACATTAGCAAGAGCACTAGATGGCAGCACTATTTCCTGTCATGTAATACTAATGTTATACATTAGCAAGAGCACTAGATGGCAGCACTATTTCCTGTCATGTAGTATTAATGTTATACATTAGCAAGAGCACTAGAGGGCACAACTATTTCCTGTCATGTAGTACTAATGTTATACATTAGCAAGATCACTAGATGGCAGCACTATTTCCTGTCATTGAAAAAAAGGAGGATAGGGTCCAATGGCACTACTTTCAATGTAATAAAATTATCCCCTTTATTCTTAATTAACTTATGTGCATACAGCACATTAGTATAGTAAAGGAAAACGGTGCTATGTAGTAGAGCAGAATTTAAGCAAAAAACTGACAGATAGGATATGTCACCCTATCTGAAATAGACTACATTTGTAGCACTCAGGGGATTGTTTAATTAAATAACTTGTGGTAACAGAGATAGACGTGCAAAGATGTGCAGAGAACAAAGACAAAACTGTCTGAGTAAACTAAATACCATTAAAAATTAACTTTTATTAAGGCTTGGTTAAAATTGGAAAACACACACTTAAAAACACTCTTAGGAGCCAAGATAATATTACTTGTTAATCGTATAATGGTTGGTGTGGTGGGTAAGAAATTATCTATGAATAGATAACTTATAAGGTATGGGGGCTAGTAACAATTCTATATATTCAATATATACCGGAGGTGGCAACTCAAAATATGATTGATCAGTATGTTGTTGCTGGTAATTTATTGAATAGTTTTATACTTAGGTTCACTGCAGTTAAATTTTGTGAATTTGCTGTGGGATTAACTCAATACGTTACAGTACACTTGTACATATATAATTAAGAGGCTTAAGTAATTATACTCTTATATTCATTGTGCGTACAGTCAGGGACTTTATATATGATCCCTTTAGCTTTCACTTAATTTTCTATACGTATCTTGTATATGAGGCTATGTTCAAGCCTGCACTACGAAAATAAAGGCTCAATGCTTTATATTTAATAATGTCTTTTATATTAGATATACAAAGTCCGGCGGGTATATACTTTGTTATATAGAGTATCTGTGATATTGGAGATCACCCCTTATTGTGGTGTTATCACCGTTAGTAGTAAGGTATTTCGATATTAATGTTTATTGCAGGGTGATAGACACTGGGTAAATAGCGTTCCTGTTCTTATATAGAGCAGACAGATCTAGTAACTTAGTTCAAGATATGCCTTTAAGTAAATGGCAAATTATCAACTGCTCTAAGTGGTAACAAAAATGACCGCTATTTTATAAGCTGCACGGTACCTGCGTAATGTTATAACACTACAGACATATTTGGTAAAAAATATATATAAGATTTCAATTTAGCATAACAAAATGAGACATTATTAGTGCGGTATTGAGCCCTGTGTAGTCACAATTTACTACAAGTGGTGTGAGTACTGCTAACGGTTAAATTCTCCAGCAGCTTATGTGAACGTCAGCGTTCTGCCCCCATTAACCACTCACAACTGTTAAGGTATATAGCGGTTAAATTTATCTTAATCTATCGAGGTTCCTAAGGCTAGCTAAAAATACATGAGCTCCAAGGGCTCATCACCAGTACCCTAGCGTCCCTAACGTCCCTAACATGTTTCGCCTCGCGGCTTTTTCAAAGGGTGAGCGCGCCGCTCACATACTGGTCTTTTAAAGCCTAATGGTCACACCTCCTGGGTGACGATTGTTTCTGACAGCCAATCCTCATCCTCTACAGTGTAGAGACCGCCTATCATTACGGTTGGAGTTTTAAAGTTGTTTAATTTGTTGCTAATAATAAAAGTAACTTTATTATAATGTTGAGGTTATAAAATCAATTGAGTTATAAGATCAAATGAATTATGTTGGAGTAATCAGGACAAATGAGTTCTCATAGCCTTATAACAGGGCTTAATGCTCAGCCATAAATTTACAAATTCATTTTATTTTATCCTTAAGTTAAAGCACTGAATTCCCTAAACTATGTGATACTACGTAGTGAATTAACCCTGTAGGTGCCACCGTGAACTAGTGCTATATATTACATTGTGACTGCTTTATTTATATTATGACTTGATTACTTATGCTGTATATACCACAATATTGTGTAATATTAAATGAAAATAATGAGTGTTTAGTGAAAAATGCTATTGTGCTGTGTTTTGAAATAACTACTTGTGATTTTGATTGTAAAACAGTGCTAAAAATAAATAGATATTACTGAAATTATTTAAAAGTAATAGTGAATTGGTGTGTATTGTGTGCAGACTGTGAAGCATGTAAGAACGATGAATTTTTATGAATAATAAACACCACTAGTGTATAAAAGTTGCAATGAATTATGTGCTTAAGACCTATGTAGTATTAATAAGGACTATTATAAACTAATACTTAAATAACTTGTTCATACTGTTGTGCACTTGATTATGATTCTAGATGACTAACATAAGCTAGTCCTTAGATAGCTGGTGCATATAGTTGTACACTAGAATGAGATTCTGTATGTCCTTATTTTAATTATGAACGTTTTTTAGTATATGGTGATGATAGGATTGAATTTGAATTTAATTTATAAGGCAAGAGGTAAGGATTACTTCTACCTTCAACATACAGATAACTTGGTTAAAATTAGATCTTGAGATACTGGCGTTTGATAGAATTTTTTTTGAGGGTTAGGCTGTATTATCATGAATTTGTGCTATTCATTGCACATTTTTTCACATTTTTTACAGAAAAGGGGAGAGATTGTTACACTCATTTAACCCTGATGGGTAAACTGTGTTAAGGAGAAAAATCCATTTACTTTCAGCTTTTTGAAGGGTTTTTTCTAGATCCCCACCTCTGATCCCCAGCTTAACTCTCTGTATTCCAAAACATTTTAAATTACTTTGTTTTGAATTGTGTTTATACAAAAAGTGTCTGGCCACCGAGGTGAGTTGTTTACCTGCTTGTAAGTCCTTTTTGGCATTTTTGATGTTCCTCAAGTGTTCTTGCAACCTTACTCTTATTTTTCTGGTTGTCATGCCAACATAGAACAGATTACAATTGCAGCGTAATGCGTATATTACCCCTTCAGTTTGGCAGTTGATGTGTGCATTTACTTTGTGTGGTTTGTTGAACCGATCATGTATTGTGTGTAATTTCAGCATAAAGCTGCATGTGGTACAGGTTCCACATTTAAAGGAACCGTTAGAAAAAGCACTTTTAGTTTTTTCACTAGCAAGGTGGCTAGGACTAATAATGTCCTTAAGATTACGGGTTCTTCTATATCCTGTCTGTATTTTCTCACCCAAGATTGTTTTCAATTTGGGGTCAGACATTAGTATGTGCCAGTTGGATTGAAACAGGGATTTTATGTAGTTACTTTTTGGATTATAGGTTGATATGAACCTTATCTGATCATCCTTTGGTTTTACTCTTTTTTGGAGTAGTTCTTTTCGATCTGTTGTTCTCGCTCTAAATTCTGCCCTTTTAATTGCCCTTTTGCTATAACCTCTTGATAGTAAACGTTCAGTGAGTTCTTTTGCTCTCTTGTTGTAGTTAGATTCAGAAGAGCAGTTTCTCCTCATTCTTAAGAATTCACCTATAGGAAGTGCCTGTGTGGTATTTGGGGCATGGGCACTAGAGCTATGTAGAACACTGTTTGTGGCTGTTATTTTCCTGTGTACATCCATGGATAATGTTCCATCCTCTGATTTTGAAATTTCTAAATCTAAAAAGTTTACTTTCACTTGACTGGCTTCATAGGTCAATTTGACATTAAATTGGTTTGTATTTAGGTCAAGAAGGAAAGAATCTAGTTCTTCTTTTGAACCCTCCCATAGGAACAGCACGTCGTCTATATATCTTACCCAAAAGGGGATTTTCTCCAGGTACTGTGAATTAGTGTCTGAAAAGACGTGTTTTTGCTCCCACCACCCTAAAAAAAGGTTGGCATAGGTGGGAGCACATGCTGTACCCATCGCGGTACCTCTTGTTTGTAGATAGAACCCGTTATTGAAAGTGAAATAATTATGTTTTAAAACAAATTGTAATAGTGCAAGTGTGAATTCATCATGAATCGGTTCTTCTTCTGAGCCCATTTCTAGGAACCAACGTACTGCCTCGATGCCAAGCTCATGTTTAATACAAGTGTACAAAGATTCGACATCTGCTGTCACAAGCCATGTTTGTTCAGAAATATGAATATTATCCAGTTGATTTAGGACATCAGTGGTATCTTGAACATAAGAAGTAATTTGAGTGAGATAATTCCTAAGTCTGTAGTCTACATATTTACTCGCCTTTTCAGTAAGGCTATTTATTCCGGATACTATAGGACGCCCTGGAGGATGGGTTTGGTTTTTGTGTATCTTTGGAATTAGGTAAAAAGTAGCAACAGTTGGATTGGATACTTTTAGAAATTGATATTCTTTGTTGTTAATAATATTGTCATTTTTGGCTCCTTCTATTAGGTTTGAATATATTTGAAGATATTCATTTGTAGGGTTATAATTCAGTTTGGTATAACAAGAATTATCCCTTAGTTGTTTGTCTGTTTCTAGACGATACATTTTAAGTGGCCATAAAACAATATTGCCTCCTTTATCAGAATTTCTAATGATCGTGTCTTTCCACATTTGCATCTCTTTTAGTGCTTTGCGTTCCTTAGTTGTTAAGTTCCCATTAGTTTTTGTCTCTGGGATTTGTAGGATTTTCTCACATATGATATCACTGAAAACTTGCAGTTGAGAACATTGGTTGATGTTAGGCATGAATTTAGATTTATTTTTAATTTTATCACGCCATCTTGTCTCATTTGTATAGTCAGGTATTGTGCTGTCTATAGTCTCATTTTCTGCAAGTAAGTCCTCTAGATTGGTCAGAGTAGTTCTCTCTTCTGCTGAGAGTGAATTATTTTCTGAATGAGTTATTGCTTGTGATTTGTTCAGAAAGAGTCTTTTTAAGGCAATTTTGCGGATGTACAATTGTACATCTTTGACTAATTCAAATTTATCTATTTCAGGAGTTGGGCAGAAGGTCATGCCTTTAGAAAGTACTTTTTTGTGATCCTCAGTCAGTAGTTTTTGGGAAAGGTTGATTATCCTCAATGAGTCATTCTCATCTGTGAGAACGGACTTGGGGGTCTCTGATATGGTTTCCAGCCCTTTTTGTTGATTTTGTTTGGTGGCTGACTTTTGTTGTTCCTTTTTGGTCTTCCCCCTGCCTCTTCTGGTGTGTCTAAATCGGAAGAGGCACTTTGTCCTAAAAAATCCTTCCTTTTGCCCCTTGTGATTCTTATATTAGTCCCCCTTGTCGAGGTTTGTGGTTCGGTATCAGATTCAGGGGTTTCTGAGTCTTCCCCTTCTGTATCCGAGACATCACTTTGTATGATAGTAACTTTCGATGGTTTAGGATTGTTCGCATTGAATCTCTTTTTCCATTTGTAGACTCTGTTATTGGCATAATCAGATTTATCTCTGCCTAGTTTGCCTTGTTTCGTGAGTTTAATTTCTGCCTCATATTTGTCTAACTCTTTCTGGTACTGTTTATATGATGATTCGAATTCTTTAAGTGTTTCATATTCTTGTAATTTTGTGTGTAGTTCTTGTACTTTAGTTTCTAATAGCTCATATTCTTCTTTGTCATGTTTAATTAAGATTCGCATTAATTTTACCGAACATTCTGAAAGTGCTGTTTCCCATTCTTGATTATGTTCTGGATTGCGAAACTCAAAAGCAGGAAAGAGCTGAATTCTCAGACCTCTAGGTATGAGTTTGAGTTCTATATATTTTTCGAAAAAGTGATGGTTCCACCACAGTTTGTCCTGTTTAAACATAAGCTTGTGAATATCTTTTAGTGCTTGGTTCATGGAGTCTGGGCTAATTGTAGTATTTTCTGATTGATTCTCAAACACAGAATTTAGATCTATTTCTCTCTTTTCTTGTCTAGATTTTCTATCTGTTTCCCACTTTGAACTCATGTTTATTAATTTGGTATAATACTACCTGTTGCGTGCTCTATTGGATTAGAAACCTGTTGCCAGGCTAAACTATACTTGAAAAAAAGGAGGATAGGGTCCAATGGCACTACTTTCAATGTAATAAAATTATCCCCTTTATTCTTAATTAACTTATGTGCATACAGCACATTAGTATAGTAAAGGAAAACGGTGCTATGTAGTAGAGCAGAATTTAAGCAAAAAACTGACAGATAGGATATGTCACCCTATCTGAAATAGACTACATTTGTAGCACTCAGGGGATTGTTTAATTAAATAACTTGTGGTAACAGAGATAGACGTGCAAAGATGTGCAGAGAACAAAGACAAAACTGTCTGAGTAAACTAAATACCATTAAAAATTAACTTTTATTAAGGCTTGGTTAAAATTGGAAAACACACACTTAAAAACACTCTTAGGAGCCAAGATAATATTACTTGTTAATCGTATAATGGTTGGTGTGGTGGGTAAGAAATTATCTATGAATAGATAACTTATAAGGTATGGGGGCTAGTAACAATTCTATATATTCAATATATACCGGAGGTGGCAACTCAAAATATGATTGATCAGTATGTTGTTGCTGGTAATTTATTGAATAGTTTTATACTTAGGTTCACTGCAGTTAAATTTTGTGAATTTGCTGTGGGATTAACTCAATACGTTACAGTACACTTGTACATATATAATTAAGAGGCTTAAGTAATTATACTCTTATATTCATTGTGCGTACAGTCAGGGACTTTATATATGATCCCTTTAGCTTTCACTTAATTTTCTATACGTATCTTGTATATGAGGCTATGTTCAAGCCTGCACTACGAAAATAAAGGCTCAATGCTTTATATTTAATAATGTCTTTTATATTAGATATACAAAGTCCGGCGGGTATATACTTTGTTATATAGAGTATCTGTGATATTGGAGATCACCCCTTATTGTGGTGTTATCACCGTTAGTAGTAAGGTATTTCGATATTAATGTTTATTGCAGGGTGATAGACACTGGGTAAATAGCGTTCCTGTTCTTATATAGAGCAGACAGATCTAGTAACTTAGTTCAAGATATGCCTTTAAGTAAATGGCAAATTATCAACTGCTCTAAGTGGTAACAAAAATGACCGCTATTTTATAAGCTGCACGGTACCTGCGTAATGTTATAACACTACAGACATATTTGGTAAAAAATATATATAAGATTTCAATTTAGCATAACAAAATGAGACATTATTAGTGCGGTATTGAGCCCTGTGTAGTCACAATTTACTACAAGTGGTGTGAGTACTGCTAACGGTTAAATTCTCCAGCAGCTTATGTGAACGTCAGCGTTCTGCCCCCATTAACCACTCACAACTGTTAAGGTATATAGCGGTTAAATTTATCTTAATCTATCGAGGTTCCTAAGGCTAGCTAAAAATACATGAGCTCCAAGGGCTCATCACCAGTACCCTAGCGTCCCTAACGTCCCTAACATGTTTCGCCTCGCGGCTTTTTCAAAGGGTGAGCGCGCCGCTCACATACTGGTCTTTTAAAGCCTAATGGTCACACCTCCTGGGTGACGATTGTTTCTGACAGCCAATCCTCATCCTCTACAGTGTAGAGACCGCCTATCATTACGGTTGGAGTTTTAAAGTTGTTTAATTTGTTGCTAATAATAAAAGTAACTTTATTATAATGTTGAGGTTATAAAATCAATTGAGTTATAGTTAACTTATAAGTTATCTATTCATAGATAATTTCTTACCCACCACACCAACCATTATACGATTAACAAGTAATATTATCTTGGCTCCTAAGAGTGTTTTTAAGTGTGTGTTTTCCAATTTTAACCAAGCCTTAATAAAAGTTAATTTTTAATGGTATTTAGTTTACTCAGACAGTTTTGTCTTTGTTCTCTGCACATCTTTGCACGTCTATCTCTGTTACCACAAGTTATTTAATTAAACAATCCCCTGAGTGCTACAAATGTAGTCTATTTCAGATAGGGTGACATATCCTATCTGTCAGTTTTTTGCTATTTCCTGTCATGTAGTACTAATGTTATACATTAGCAAGAGCTCTAGATGGTAGCACTATTTCCTGTCATGTAGTACTAATCTTATACATTAGCAAGAGCACTAGATGGCAGTACTATTTCCTGTCATGTAGTACTAATGTTAAACATTAGCAAGAGCCCTAGATGGCAGCACTATTTCCTGTCATGTAGTACTAATGTTCTACATTAGCAAGAGCACTAGAGGGCAGCACTATTTCCTGTCATGTAGTACTAATCTTATACATTAGCAAGAGCACTAGAGGGCAGCACTATTTCCTGTCATGTAGTACTAATGTTATACATTAGCAAGAGCACTAGATGGCAGCACTATTTTCTGTCATGTAGTACTAATGTTATACATTAGCAAGAGCACTAGATGGCAGCACTATTTCCTGTCATGTAGTACTAATGTTACATTTTAGCAAGAGCACTAGATGGCAGCACTATTTCCTGTCATGTAGTACTAATGTTATACATTAGCAAGAGCACTAGATGGCAGCACTACTTCCTGTTTGTAGTACTAATATTATACATTAGCAAGAGCACTAGATGGCAGCACTATTTCCTGTTATGTAGTACTAATCTTATACATTAGCAGGAGTGCTAAATGGCAGCACTATTTCCTGTCATGTAGTACTAATGTTATACATTAGCAAGAGCACTAGATGTCAGCACTATTTCCTGTCATGTAGTACTAATCTTATACATTAGCAAGAGCACTAGATGGCAGTACTATTTCCTGTCATGTAGTACTAATGTTAAACATTAGCAAGAGCCCTAGATGGCAGCACTATTTCCTGTCATGTAGTACTAATGTTCTACATTAGCAAGAGCACTAGAGGGCAGCACTATTTCCTGTCATGTAGTACTAATCTTATACATTAGCAAGAGCACTAGAGGGCAGCACTATTTCCTGTCATGTAGTACTAATGTTATACATTAGCAAGAGCACTTGATGGCAGCACTATTTTCTGTCATGTAGTACTAATGTTATACATTAGCAAGAGCACTAGATGGCAGCACTATTTCCTGTCATGTAGTACTAATGTTACATTTTAGCAAGAGCACTAGATGGCAGCATTATTTCCTGTCATGTAGTACTAATTTTATACATTAGCAAGAGCACTAGATGGCAGCACTACTTCCTGTTTGTAGTACTAATATTATACATTAGCAAGAGCACTAGATGGCAGCACTATTTCCTGTCATGTAGTACTAATGTTATACATTAGCAAGAGCACTAGATGGCAGCACTACTTCCTGTTATGTAGTACTAATATTATACATTAGCAAGAGCACTAGATGGCAGCACTATTTCCTGTCATGTAGTACTAATGTTATACATTAGCAAGAGCACTAGATGGCAGCACTATTTCTTGTCATGTAGTACTAATGTTATACATTAGCAAGAGCACTAGATGGCAGCACTATTTCCTGTCATGTAGTACTAATGTTATACATTAGCAAGAGCACTAGATGGCAGCACTATTTCCTGTCATGTAGTACTAATGTTATATATTAGCAAGAGCACTAGATGGCAGCACTATTTCCTGTCATGTAGTACTAATGTTATACATTAGCAAGAGCACTAGAGGGCAGCACTATTTCCTGTCATGTAGTACTAATCTTATACATAAGCAAGAGCACTAGATGGCAGCACTATTTCCTGTCATGTAGTACTAATGTTATACATTAGCAAGAGCACTAGATGGCAGCACTACTTCCTGTTTGTAGTACTAATATTATACATTAGCAAGAGCACTAGATGGCAGCACTATTTCCTGTCATGTAGTACTAATGTTATACATTAGCAAGAGCACTAGATGGTAGCACTATTTCCTGTCATGTAGTACTAATGTTATACATTAGCAAGAGCACTAGATGGCAGCACTATTTCTTGTCATGTAGTACTAATGTTATACATTAGCAAGAGCACTAGATGGCAGCACTATTTCCTGTCATGTAGTACTAATGTTATACATTAGCAAGAGCACTAGATGGCAGCACTACTTCCTGTTTGTAGTACTAATATTATACATTAGCAAGAGCACTAGATGGCAGCACTATTTCCTGTCATGTAGTACTAATGTTATACATTAGCAAGAGCACTAGATGGTAGCACTATTTCCTGTCATGTAGTACTAATGTTATACATTAGCAAGAGCACTAGATGGCAGCACTACTTCCTGTTTGTAGTGCTAATATTATACATTAGCAAGAGCACTAGATGGCAGCACTATTTCCTGTCATGTAGTACTAATGTTATACATTAGCAAGAGCACTAGATGGCAGCACTATTTCTTGTCATGTAGTACTAATGTTATACATTAGCAAGAGCACTAGATGGCAGCACTATTTCCTGTCATGTAGTACTAATGTTATACATTAGCAAGAGCACTAGATGGCAGCACTATTTCCTGTCATGTAGTACTAATGTTATATATTAGCAAGAGCACTAGATGGCAGCACTATTTCCTGTCATGTAGTACTAATGTTATACATTAGCAAGAGCACTAGAGGGCAGCACTATTTCCTGTCATGTAGTACTAATCTTATACATAAGCAAGAGCACTAGATGGCAGCACTATTTCCTGTCATGTAGTACTAATCTTATACATAAGCAAGAGCACTAGATGGCAGCACTATTTCCTGTCATGTAGTACTAATGTTATACATTAGCAAGAGCACTAGATGGCAGCACTATTTCCTGTCATGTAGTACTAATGTTATACATTAGCAAGAGCACTAGATGGCAGCACTACTTCCTGTTATGTAGTACTAATGTTATACATTAGCAAGAGCACTAGATGGCAGCACTATTTCCTGTCATGTAGTATTAATGTTATACATTAGCAAGAGCACTAGATGGCAGCACTATTTCCTGTCATGTAGTACTAATGTTATACATTAGCAAGAGCACTAGAGGGCAGCACTATATCTTGTCGTAGTGCTCCAGACATGTGCACGCTAGATATCTTTTCAACAAAGAATAACAAGAGAACAAAACAAATTTGATAAAATAATTAAAATGGAAACCTTTTTTAAATTGTATTCTCTATTTGATATTCTCTATTGCAACAGTTCAATACTACACATTGACTTTAAGTGTAATGGCAGAACTCATTTCTCTATGTTGTTACACTTGTGGATCTTCACCAGACATGTTAATTATTTCACAAAACAATAAAGGGGGAGTGGCTTGCAATTATTCATACCTCAGGCTGCCATATTGTCTGGCTGTTATTTAAAAAACACATGGGGGCATATTTATCAATGTGTGAGTGGACATTATACGAAGTAGCATATCATGTCCGCCACACATCGATAAATGCTGACAGCATACACTGTCGGCATTTATCATTGCACCAGCAGTTCTTGTGAACTGCTGGTGCAATGCCACCCCCTGCAGATTTGCGGCAAATCGACCACTAGCAGGGGGTGTCAATCAACCTGATCGTATTCGTTCGAGTTGATTTCTGTCCGCCACCTCAGAGCAGGTGGACAAGTTATGGAGCAGCGGTTTTTAGACTGCGGCTTCATAGGTTCTGTTTCCGGCGAAAAGGGGCATCAAACTCCATAAGGAGCTTGATAAATATGCCCCATGGACTTTACTTGGACCGGTCCAATTCTACAAAAGTTCTCCATCTGCTTCCTTCTTTACTCTATTGTAAGTGGCAAACACAGCTAAGTGACACATACAGAAGTATTTCGATTTTATTTATGGCGCTGACCAATCATCACCCAGCACAGAGAGCGCATATGACTGCTGTATAAAAGGGAACAGGTGAACATCGTTGTATAAATTAATTCTGAATTTCACTAAAATATTTGCTTAAAAAAACACACTTTTAATGCTTAGAACTGAATTCTCTGTTGTATACAATACCTGTTCATACAGGTAAATGAGGTGTTCATTGGTTGTTTGTATAGGCATGAAAATACTTTTGGCTTGATACATGTGCGCACGCATCGTTCTGATTTTTTTTTCTCTCCACTTTTGCATAATTAAAATGATATTTTAAAATATTGCTACAGTTTAAAAAATAGTTCCTGCACTGAATGAAAATGTTCTTGTATTCATATTTGTGGCAATGTTATACATTGTTGCAAACACTGCTGCCATAGAATGCAAAAGACAATTGCATATCCTGAGAATGTGAAAAAAAAATATATAGGATAAAATTGGATGCATCAAAAACTGTGTATGAATTAATATACTGTGATTAAAAATATAACTAACTATGATATAAATATGACATATAATACATAAAACACGTAAAAAAGTGAACAATAATTATTTACAGTCCCAAAAGTGTACAAGGGATGACTGATTATTTGTTCAACATGAAAGGTATCTGTTTTCACAGAATAGCGGCCGGAATACTCATTCCAAAAGCTCCGTAGGATGTGGAGCCTGAATCGATCTGAAGAATTGCAAAAAGAGAAGAAGGCGCCACAATGGTGCAAGATCAACTATAATCAGAATCATATGAAGTTGTATCATACACACAAATTTCAAAGCACTTGAGAAGAGTCACAACAGCATGATAAACCTTTAGGAGTCGTCTAGAATGCTCACCCTCCGATATTCGGTAGCCAATTGGTCTCTGAAGTCTGTAAGGATATGCTCGCTTTTGCACTGATCCCTGTGGGATAACGCGTGTCTAAATCCAAAATCCAGGAAAGTCACTATGATAGTGTGAATGATAATAGTAGTATATCAAATACTCTGATCAAACTAGTGGGATTGTAATATTAAAAATAAGCCGTGCTGGAATCGTCTAGGTTAAAACATAAACTTTAATAAAAATGTCTCACAGCATATTTCTCGGTCCTCAATGACCGTTTCATCAGGTGAATACAAAACAATTTCAAAGCATAGCTCGGCGTCCACCAACTCCAACAGTTGGAACATGTGTATATCCATTATGCAAACAATTAAAAGAACCTATCATTTAATGTTAATAGAACATACAACTCTCTGATTGAAATTGAGTCAATGTCTAACTCACAGAAGCACACACTTGCATGTTCCAATAGCTCTAGTCAAAGTGAATGAAAATGTCTGAGCCTCCTCTAGTCTCCCGCCTCCCTTTGCTAGGTTAAGGCTTGATTGGACAAGCTTGTATGACTAAAATCTGCCTGATTGGCTGTCCCCAACATCAGTCATTAGTAATACTATGGCAGGATCGGACAGGGGATGATGGACACTCATCCCCTGTAAATCATTACAAATAATGGAGCTGATTAATCAAACAGTATAACTCCTTCCCCCCTTTCTGCACCTTTTTCTTTTTGTGTCAAACTGCACTAAGGAATGAACAAATGCATTTTGTCAAACAATTATTTGTTCTTCTTCCATTTTGTCCAATAAACTATTTTGTCTGTTCATGTATCGCATGGCTTGACAAATTATAAAAATTCAGATGAATGCAAATCTCTAATATTCATTACAAAAAATATTATTATTTGAAAGTTACTCTGCAGAGTGGAATTGGGTTTTAATGAATTTTAACGGAGAAGCATAATCACTGACGACCAAACAAAGTACAGGGACAAGGGCAGCATTCGCATGTTTGGTGCTGTTAAAAGAGATATTAAACATAATCGTCTAGATTTGGAGTTTTGTCGGTAACAACCCGAAAAACTAACGCCGGCTTTTTTCTGGCCGCACCATAAAAATAACTCTGGTATTGAGAGTCCACATAAAGGCTGCGTTAGGCTCCAAAAAAGGAGCGTAGAGCATTTTTAACGCAGCTTCAACTCTCAATACCAGAGTTGCTTACGCAAGCGGCCAGCCTCAAAAACGTGCTCGTGCACGATTCCCCCATAGGAAACAATGGGGCAGTTTGAGCTGAAAAAAACCCTAACACCTGCAAAAAAGCAGCGTTCAGCTCTTAACGCAGCCCCATTGTTTGCTATGGGGAAACACTTCTACGTCTGCACCTAACACCCTAACATGTACCCCGAGTCTAAACACCCCTAGCATTACACTTATTAACCCCTAATCTGCCGCCCCCGCTATTGCTGACACCTGCATATTATTTTTAACCCCTAATCTGCCGCTCCGTAAACCGCCGCTACTTACATTATCCCTATGTACCCCTAATCTGCTGCCCTAACATCGCCGACCCCTATATTATATTTATTAACCCCTAATCTGCCCCCCACAACGTCACCGCCACCCCGCACCTACCTACACTTATTAATCCCTAATCTGCCGACCGGACCTGAGCGCTACTATAATAAAGTTATTAACCCCTAATCCGCCTCACTAACCCTATCATAAATAGTATTAACCCCTAATCTGCCCTCCCTAACATCGCCGACACCTAACTTCAATTATTAACCCCTAATCTGCCGACCGGAGCTCACCGCTATTCTAATAAATGTATTAACCCCTAAAGCTAAGTCTAACCCTAACACTAACACCCCCCTAAGTTAAATATAATTTAAATCTAACGAAATTAATTATCTCTTATTAAATAAATTATTCCTATTTAAAGCTAAATACTTACCTGTAAAATAAATCCTAATATAGCTACAATATAAATTATAATTATATTATAGCTATTTTAGGATTAATATTTATTTTACAGGTAACTTTGTATTTATTTTAACCAGGTACAATAGCTATTAAATAGTTAAGAACTATTTAATAGCTAAAATAGTTAAAATAATTACAAATTTACCTGTAAAAGAAATCCTAACCTAAGTTACAATTAAACCTAACACTATACTATCAATAAATTAATTAAATAAACTACCTACAATTACCTACAATTAACCTAACACTACACTATCAATAAATTAATTAAATACAATTGCTACAAATAAATACAATTAAATAAACTTGCTAAAGTACAAAAAATAAAAAAATATTTACAAACATAAGAAAAATATTACAACAATTTTAAACTAATTACACCTACTCTAAGCCCCCTAATAAAATAACAAAGCCCCCCAAAATAAAAAAATGCCCTACCCTATTCTAAATAACTAAAGTTCAAAGCTCTTTTACCTTACCAGCCCTGAACAGGGCCCTTTGCGGGGCATGCCCCAAGAAGTTCAGCTCTTTTGCCTGTAAAAGAAAAAATACAATACCCAAGCCCCCCAACATTACAACCCACCACCCACATACCCCTAATCTAACCCAAACCCCCCTTAAATAAACCTAACACTAAGCCCCTGAAGATCTCCCTACCTTGTATTCACCATACCAAGTTTCACTGATCCGTCCTGAAGAGCTCCTCCGATGTCCTGATCCAAGCCCAAGCGGGGGGCTGAAGAGGTCCATGATCCGGCTGAAGTCTTCATCCAAGCGGGAGCTGAAGAGGTCCATGATCCGGATGAAGTCTTCTATCAACGGCATCTTCAATCTTCTTTCTTCCGGATCCATCTTGCAGACCTCCGACGCGGAACATCCTGCTGGGCCGACGGACTAAAGACGAATGACGGTTCCTTTAAGGGACGTCATCCAAGATGGCGTCCCTCGAATTCCGATTGGCTGATAGGATTCTATCAGCCAATCGGAATTAAGGTAGGAATATTCTGATTGGCTGATGGAATCAGACAATCAGATTCAAGTTGAATCCGATTGGCTGATTCAATCAGCCAATCAGATTGAGCTCGCAATCTATTGGCTGTTCCGATCAGCCAATAGAATGCGGGCCCTGTTCAGGGCTGGTAAGGTAAAAGAGCTTTGAACTTTAGTTATTTAGAATAGGGTAGGGCATTTTTTTATTTTGGGGGGCTTTGTTATTTTATTAGGGGGCTTAGAGTAGGTGTAATTAGTTTAAAATTGTTGTAATATTTTTCTTATGTTTGTAAATATTTTTTTATTTTTTGTAACTTAGTTCTTTTTTATTTTTTGTACTTTAGCAAGTTTATTTAATTGTATTTATTTGTAGCAATTGTATTTAATTAATTTATTGATAGTGTAGTGTTAGGTTAATTGTAGGTAATTGTAGGTAGTTTATTTAATTAATTTATTGATAGTATAGTGTTAGGTTTAATTGTAACTTAGGTTAGGATTTCTTTTACAGGTAAATTTGTAATTATTTTAACTATTTTAGCTATTAAATAGTTCTTAACTATTTAATAGCTATTGTACCTGGTTAAAATAAATACAAAGTTACCTGTAAAATAAATATTAATCCTAAAATAGCTATAATATAATTATAATTTATATTGTAGCTATATTAGGATTTATTTTACAGGTAAGTATTTAGCTTTAAATAGGAATAATTTATTTAATAAGAGATAATTAATTTCGTTAGATTTAAATTATATTTAATTTAGGGGGGTGTTAGTGTTAGGGTTAGACTTAGCTTTAGGGGTTAATACATTTATTAGAATAGCGGTGAGCTCCGGTCGGCAGATTAGGGGTTAATAATTGAAGTTAGGTGTCGGCGATGTTAGGGAGGGCAGATTAGGGGTTAATACTATTTATTATAGGGTTAGTGAGGCGGATTAGGGGTTAATAACTTTATTATAGTAGCGCTCAGGTCCGCTCGGCAGATTAGGGGTTAATAAGTGTAGGCAGGTGGAGGCGACGTTGAGGGGGGCAGATTAGGGGTTAATAAATATAATATAGGGGTCGGCGGTGTTAGGGGCAGCAGATTAGGGGTACATAAGGATAACGTAGGTGGCGGC
Organism: Bombina bombina; assembly: GCF_027579735.1. Taxonomy (NCBI): domain Eukaryota; kingdom Metazoa; phylum Chordata; class Amphibia; order Anura; family Bombinatoridae; genus Bombina; species Bombina bombina. Next base: position 41,755,529 of record NC_069507.1, on the reverse strand, counting down.
GCTTTGCGGTTGGCAGATTAGGGGTTAATAAGTGTAGGTAGGTGGAGGCGACGTTGTGGGGGGCAGGTTAGGGGTTAATAAATATAATACAGGGGTCGGCGGTGTTAGGGGCAGCAGATTAAGGGTACATAAGGATAACGTAGGTGGCGGTCGGCAGATTAGGGGTTAAAAAAATGTAATCGAGTTGCGGCGATGTGGGGGGACCTCGGTTTAGGGGTACATAGGTAGTTTATGGGTGTTAGTGTACTTTAGAGTACAGTAGTTAAGAGCTTTATAAACCGGCGTTAGCCCAGAAAGCTCTTAACTACTGACTTTTTTCCTGCGGCTGGAGTTTTGTCGTTAGATGTCTAACGCTCACTTCAGAAACAACTCGAAATACCGGAGTTAGAAAGATCCCATTGAAAAGATAGGATACGCAATTGACGTAAGGGGATCTGCGGTATGGAAAAGTCGCGGCTGAAAAGTGAGCGTTAGACCCTATTTTGAGTGACTCCAAATACCGGCGGTAGCCTAAAACCAGCGTTAGGAGCCTCTAACGCTGGTTTTCACGGCTAACGCCAAACTCCAAATCTAGGTCTATGTGATTGTAATGGAAAATGTTTAATTATTTGTAGTTAAAAATCTGTTTGCAATTTACTCTATTTAGTCCCCTTTTCCTGTAATTTTACTCTGAAATTGCTGGTTTTCTGTGAAGAAATGGGTGCCACCATGTTTCATCTAAAGTTTCCCCTTTTCTATGTTTCCTGCTTAGGACTATTAGTGACAGATATACAACAGACAATAAAAGAGACTGTGCAAACAAGGGTGTGTGGAACATAGGATTATTTAAAAGGGTTTCCACACAGCCTTGTTTGCACAAAAAGAGATAAGTAGAAAACAAATTCAAACATGGCAGAGCACATTACTTTATAGATACTAAAGTACTTTATAGAAATAAACCTTTACATTTATATTTTAAATATTTAAACAACTAATATGGTTGTAAAAACAAATCTAAATATTATTCTAAAGATAATCTTTGCTTTATATTACATCATTATGTCTTGCATGTATTTACTGTTTAACAATTAACATCACTTTAAATTCCAAATATGACCACTAGGGAGCAGCAAAAGACTAAATAAACAATCCTTATATGCAGTGATAGGTAAGGAGCAGGTTTGGTTGCTGTATATAAATGAATGAATTTCCAGCCTCCAGGGAATAATTTAAAAGACCTTTATTTCTTTTTCACAGGGTCCATAAAGCAATACGACAACGTTTCAAACCACACACTGGTTCTTAGTCATGTCTCATTGGTGGCTGTATATGACACTCTGTGTTTCTCTCTTGTATACTCAATCCTTTCACCCAGAGCAGTAAAGAATGTCCTATTTTTACCTCCTATAACATATTTATTTTACAGTCTATAAAACATCTGCACTATCCATGAGCTTCCCCTACCCAGCTTATTCTGCTCTCTCTCACACATACACAATAAAGGTTACCAGCTGTTCTCCAGGAAAATACTCTATGACCAAAGCTTAAAGGGACAGTCAAGTATAAATTAAACTTTCATTATTCCGATAGGACTTTTAATTTTAATTGACTTTCCAATTTACTTTTATCATTTGCTTTTTTCTCTTGGTATTCTTAGTTTAAACTAAACATAGGTAGACTCATATGCTAATTTCTAAGCCTTTGAGGGTTGCCTCTTATCACATGCTTTTTAAATCTCTTTTCAACACAAAGAGACAGAAAGTACACGTGGGCTACATAGATAACACTGTGTTCAGGCACAGAAAGTTATTTAAGATCTAGCACAAAACAATGCTAAATGCAAGACAATAGATAATAAACAGTCACAGTCATGTGATCAGGGGGCTGGAAGAATGTTCCTAGATACAAGGTAATCACAAAGGTAAAAAGTACATTAATATAACTGTGTTGGTTATGCAAAACTGGGGAATGAGTAATAAAGGGATTATCTATCTTTTAAAACAATAACAATTCTATGGTTGACTATCCCTTTAACCATGGGATTTAGCAAGTAGAGCTGTGCTTAGACATCAGATCCCACCAAATTCCTCTGAGACCTCTGTCAGGCATATATTCTTATCAGAACTCATATGAGATCCTATTGTTCTTCAGTCCCTGTTAGCTTCATGCCCACATCAGATCTCAGACCACACCTATTGCCCTGCATCCCCAACCAATAATATGCCAACCCCAGAGCTCAGATCAGACCCTATTGCCCTGCAGCCCCATACAGGTATGAGCTCACATCAGAGCTCAAATCAGACCATATTGCCCTGCAGCCCATCTAGTTATAAGCTCACCCCAGAGTTCAGATCAGATCATATTGCCATGCATCCCCAACTAATTATATGCCCACCCCAGAGCTCAGATCAGATCCTATTGCCCCGCATCTCCAACCAATTATATGGCCACCCCAGAGCACAGATCAGATTATATTGCCCTGCATCCCATTCCCCATCCAGTTATATGCGCACCCCAGAACTCAGATCAGACCCTATTGCCCTGCAGCCCCAGCCAGTTATATGGGCACCCCAGACCGAGCTCAGATAAGACCATATTGCCCTGCAGCCACAACCAATTATATGCCCACCCCAGAGAACAGATCAAACCCTATTATACTGCAGCCCCATCTAGTTAAAAGCTCACCCCAGAGCTCAGATCAGACACTTTTATACTGCAGCCCCATCTAGTTATAAGCTCACAACAGAACTCAGATCAGACCCTATTGCCCTGCGGCCCCATCTAGTTATAAGCTCACACCAGAGCTCAGATCAGACCATATTGCCCTGCAGCCCCATCTAGTTATAAGCTCACACCAGAGCTCAGATCAGACCCTATTGCCCTGCGGTCCCATCTAGTTATAAGCTCACACCAGAGCTCTATGGGCATAGTAGTTACATGGGCACCCCAGACCAAGCTCAGATCAGACCATATTGCCCTGCAGCCCCAACCAATTATATGCCCACCCCAGTGCACAGATCAGAGTAGACCCTATTATACTGCAGCCCCATCTAGTTATAAGCTCACCCCAGAGCTCAGATCAGACCCTTTTATACTGCAGCCCATTCCAGTTATAAGCTCACACAAGAGCTCAGATCAGACCCTATTGCCCTGCAGCCCCATCTAGTTATAAACTCACACCAGAGCTCAGATCAGATCCTATTGCCCTTCAGCCCAATCTAGTTATAAGCTCACACCAGAGCTCAGATCAGACCTTATTGCCCTGCAGCCCCATCCAGTTATCAGCTCACACCAGAGCTCAGATCAAACCCTATTGCCCTGCAGCCCCATCTAGTTATAAGCTCACACCAGAGCTCAGATCAGAACCTATTGCGCTGCAGCCCCATCTAGTTATAAGCTCACACCAGAGCTCAGATCAGACCCTATTGCCATGCAGCCCATCTAGTTATAAGCTCCCACCAGAGCTCAGATCAGACCCTATTGCCCTGCAGCCCCATCCAGTTATAAGCTCACACTAGAACTCAGATCAGACTCTTTTGCCCTGCAGCCCCATCTAGTTATAAGCTCACACCAGAGCTCTGATCAGACCCTATTGCCCTGCAGCCCATCTAGTTATAAGCTCACCCCAGAGTTCAGATCAGACCCTATTGCCCTGCAGCCCCATCTAGTCATAAGCTTACAGCAGAGCTCAGATCACACCCTATTGCCCTGCGGTCGCATCTTGTTATAAGCTCACACCAGAGCTCAGATCAGAAGCCCCATCTAGCTCACACCAGAGATCAGATCAGACCCTATTGCCCTGCAGCCCCATCTAGTTATAAGCTCACACCAGAGCTCAGATCAGACCCTATTGCCCTGCAGCCCCATCCAGTTATAAACTCACAGCAGAGCTCAGATCAGACCCTATTGCCCTGCAGCCCCATCTAGTTATAAGCTCACACCAGAGCTCAGATCAGACCCTATAACCTTGCAGCCCCATCTAGTTATAAGCTCACACCGGAGCGCAGATCTGACCCTATTGCCCTGCAGCCCTAGTAGTTATAAGCTCACACCGGAGCGCAGATCAGATCCTATTGCCCTGCATCCCCAGCCAATTATATGCCCACCCCAGAGCTCAGATCAGATCCTATTGCCCTGCATCTCCAACCAATTATATGCCAACCCCAGAGCTCAGATCAGACCCTATTGCCCTGCAGCCCCATCCAGGTATAAGCCCAACTCAGAGCACAAATCATATCCTATTGCCCCGCATCCCCAACCAATTATATGCCCACCCCAGAGCACAGATCAGACCCTATTATACTGCAGCCCCATCTAGTTAAAAGCTCGCCCCAGAGCTCAGATCAGACCCTTTTATACTGCAGCCCCATCTAGTTATAAGCTCACACCAGAGCTCAGATCAGACCATATTGCCCTGCAGAAGCTCACACCACGGCTAAGATCAGTCCCTATTGTCCTGCGGCCCCATCTAGTTATAAGCTCACACCAAAGCTCTATGGGCATAGTAGTTATATGGGCACCCCAGACCAAGCTCAGATCAGACCATATTGCCCTGCAGCCCCAACCAATTATATGCCCACCCCAGAGCACAGATCAGACCCTAGTATACTGCAGCCCCATCTAGTTATAAGCTCACCCCAGAGCTCAGATCAGACCCTTTTATACTGCAGCCCATTCCTGTTATAAGCTCACACCAGAGCTCAGATCAGATCCTATTGCCCTGCAGCCCCATCTAGTTATAAACTCACACCAGAGCTCAGATCAGACCCTATTGCCCTGCAGCCCCATCTAGTTATAAACTCACACCAGAGCTCAGATCAAACCATATTGCCCTGCAGCCCCATCTAGTTATATGCCCACCCCAGAGCTCAGATCAGACCATATTATACTGCAGCCTATCTAGTTATAAGCTCACACCAGAGCTCAGATAAGAACCTATTGCCCTGCAGCCCATCTAGTTATAAGCTTACACCAGAGCTCAGGTCAGACCCTATTGTCCTGCAGCCCATCTAGTTATAAGCTCACACCAGAGTTCAGATCAGACCCTATTGCCCTGCAGCCCCATCTAGTTATAAGCTCACACCAGAGATCAGATCAGACCCTATTGCCCTGCAGCCCATCTAGTTATAAGCTCACCCCAGAGTTCAGATTAGACCCTATTGCCCTGCAGCCCCATCTAGTCATAAGCTTACAGCAGAGCTCAGATCAGACCCTATTGCCCTGCGGTCGCATCTAGTTATAAGCTCACACCAGAGCTCAGATCAGAAGCCCCATGTAGCTCACACCAGAGCTCAGATCAGACCCTATTGCCCTGCAGCCCCATCTAGTTATAAGCTCACACCAGAGCTCAGATCAGACCCTATTGCCCTGCAGCACCATCCAGTTATAAGCTCACACCAGAGCTCAGATCAGACCCTATTGCCCTGCAGCCCCATCTAGTTATAAACTCACACCAGAGCTCAGATCAGACCCTATAACCCTGCAGCCCCATCTAGTTATAAGCTCACACCAGAGCACAGATCAGACCCTATTGCCCTGCAGCCACATCTAGTTGTCAGCTCACACTAGAGCTCAGATCAGACCCTATTGCCCTGCAGCCCCATCCAGTTATAAGCTCACACCAGAGCTCAGATCAGACCCTATTGCCCTGCAGCCCCATCTATTTATAAGCTCACGCCAGAGCTCAGATCAGACCCTATTGCCCTGCAGCCCCATCTAGTTATAAACTCACACCAGAGCTCAGATCAGACCCTATTGCCTTGCAGCCCCATCTAGTTATAAACTCACACCAGAGATCAGATCAGACCCTATTGCCCTGCAGCCCCATCTAGTTATAAACTCACACCAGAGCTCAGATCAGACCCTATTGCCCTGCAGCCCCATCTAGTTATAAGCTCACACCAGAGCTCAGATCAGACCCTATTGCCCTGCAGCACCATCCAGTTATAAGCTCACACCAGAGCTCAGATCAGACCCTATTGCCCTGCAGCCCCATCTAGTTACATGTTCACATCAGATCTCAGACAATTATTATTGTATTGCAGTCACAATTGGTTGTACTCTCATACTAGAGCGCTTATCAGATCTTATTGTACTTCAGTTCCTACTAGCTTTATGCCCACATCAGATCTCAGATCATACCCACTGCATTATGGCCTATAAACTGTCCTGCAGTTTTAATTAATTCTTGTTTTCTAAATTTCAGGTAGTCAATTTTCAGGAAAAAACAACAACACATATTTAAAGGGACACTGTACTGTAAATATTGTTTCCCCGTAATGTGTTGCTAATCACTTGTTATTCATTCTCCTTTATGTTAATTTTTGTATTTGAATTAGCTAATTTTGCTTGTTAACATTGTCACTCATTACTCATGCCCATTTAAAGGGCTTGACTCTGCAGAAAGAGCAGACCTGCTCATGTTATCTCCCCCTATACACAAATGCCAATAGCTAGGTACTGGAATGTTAATTATCGGTAAGGGGGTCAGTTAGCTAAACCAGCTATTTCAGATGCAAAACCCCCTCTATTTTCTTTTTTTCTCTCTCTCTTACCCCCACTAAGAGGCTGGTTAGCATGTTTGACTAGTTTCTAAATAGGATACTGCAGTAATCATATTTTCAGTGTAGATTATAGTATTGACAATCAAAACAGCTATTTCACATGGCAAAATAATGTTAAAGGAACTGTCTGCAAATAATGTAATACACTTCAGCAAAGGAGGAGAATATTGTACGGTACAGTATCCCTTATAGGTATTTGTTCCACTTCTTGACAACAGAAATATACAACTAAAGAACAGTGTTATCAGCCAAATAATTGTAAAAATCAGAGACAGCTGGAAGATTTGCAGGATCTATAGCTTTTATTGAGGCATTTCAGAAAGCATGATTGATACATGATTTAATGTAAGAAAAAGAGATATAAATCAATGTTATTTATAGTAAGCAAAGTGTTGTAGCAGACTGGAGTTGTAGATACGATGAGTCCTCACTTTTTACAACAGTGGGTCTGCGTCTGGCACGGGTCACAGGGATCTGTAAATAATGAACGTCAGTTATAACAACAGGTGAAAGAAGATCTACTTATTATATCAGATGTTATGCAGGAAGGCAAACAGTGCTAGGTTGTGTAGGCAGCAGAAGAAAACAATGTAGTATTCTGTTTAATAAAGTACTTGTCTGGCTATTATGAACAATACTGGATACAATACCCAGAAGCCCATAAATAGGTTAGAAATGATAGCCTCTTAAAGGGACATGAAACCCAAAACATTTATTTCATGATTCAGATAGAGAATACAATTTTAAACAACTTTCTAATTTACTTATATTATCTAATCTGTTTCATTCTCTTGGTATCATTTGTTGAAGGAGCAGCAATGCACTACTGGTTTCTAACTGAACACATGGGTGAGCCAATCACAATCAATATATATATATGCACCAATCAACAGCTAGGACCTAGGTTCTCTGCTGCTCCCGAGCTTGTCTAGATAAACCTTTCAGCAAAGGATAACAAGAGAAGGAAGCAAATGAAATAATAGAAGTAAATTGTAAAGTTGTTTAAAATTGTATTCTCTATCTGAATCATGAAATCATTTTTTGTGTTTCATGTCCTTTTAAACTAGACTAAGGGTTAAGATTAGGTTTATGGTTAAAGGGACAGTCTACTTCAGAATTGGTATTGTTTAAAAAAGATAGATAATCCCTTTATAACCCATTCCCCAGTTTTGCATAACCATATATTAATATACTTTTTACCTCTGTGATTACCTTGTATATAAGCCTTTGTAGACTGCCCCTTATCTCAGTGCTTTTAACAGACTTGCATTTTAGCCAATCTGTGCTGACTCCATGGGAGTGAGCACAATGTTATCTTTATGTGTTATCTTATGGCACACATGATCTAGCAGTGTCTAACTATCTAATGCATTCAGATAAGAGGTGGCCTTCAAGGACTTAGAAATTAGCTTATGAGGATACCTAGGTTTAGCTTTCATTTAAGAATGCCAAGAGAACAAATCAAATCTGATGATAAAAGTAAACTGGAAAGTTGTTTAAAATTGCATGCCCTGTCTGATTCATGAAAGTTTAATTTTGACTAGACTGTCCCTTTAAGGTTATAGCTAAGGTTAGGGCTAGATTTAGAATTAACCATTTGTATACCAGAGATCGGGCAGCAACAAAGTGTGAAGCAGTGATTGGCAGTTCTCTCTGGTTTCTAAGTAGTTAGGGCCCGCTAATACTCAGTCGGCATTGTATAGACCACATTGTGGCGCCTGCAATATTATGGCCATGGGTTATATTCTTGGTAGTGAACCAATACAAATTCTGTACTGTCCTGCAAAATATGGAACAGTTGGACCCTTTGGTTCTGTAACACAGAAATCATATTTATTAGAGCGTCTGCATTGATAATGGATTTGAATAGACATGACATCATCTCCTTTTACAAGATTATATTTATAATAATATTCACTCACAGCTATCATTAATGATGAGTAACACAATTGTTTTGCTCTACACTAACACTAACGCTAGCAATAATATGTCATTTTTGCAAGCGTCCAATTAAATTCCTTATTTTCTGCTAAATGTGTTTGCTGTAAGTCATCTCTAGCAAGTGTGTTATAGTTGGGTTTGTAAGATAGCATGAGACATCTTGTTTTGCTTACCTTGCTTGTAGCATTTCTGGCTATGATCCTGGCAGTGCTGTTGCACAGGGTGGCATGCTAAAAAATAAATAAATCTGTCAATCATTTGCTTCACCATCTCCAAAAGATCAATAGGTTTTATACACAGAGAGCTATTTACTGATGTTTAAGATGAATATTTTACTACCCCCTATAGAATTCTTGGTGATTCTGTTCTGATTAGTTCTTTCAGACGAATTCTGAGCTCCAATAGATTCAGAGCAACATACTGTAAATGTTAACAATATCCTTTTTTAGATATTATAGAAGTTGTATTTCAATTATAGTCATTTTGATTTGAGTATAAAGTCACAGTCAAAAAAACAGAACACCGCTGCTGAGCCAATCAAGGGTGGCATATGTGTGTATCAGCCAATCAGTGGCTGTGTTCAGCTCTAGAACTAACTATAAGCTTCTAAAGGAATATAAAGTGCAGAAAGAAAATGTTCTAATTTGCCACATCATTTTATTATAACTGTGGGATCAATCCTTCATGAAAGTCTATGCAGAACAATGCACTACTGGGATCTAGCTGATCACATCTGCTGAGCCAATGACATGAGACAAATGTAATTTTGAAAATAGAAGTCAATTTAAAATGACATGCTCTATCTGAATCAAGTTGACTTTCTATCCCTTTAATTATTGATCTCTTTAATTCCAGCAAAAGTTTGTCCCGATTTATAAATTTTCTTCTTTTCAAATTAGAATAGCCAAAATATAGAATTATGTGTTTTTCTTCTGTTGATTTGTTTTTGAATGACTGGCTGGTGACATTTCTAAAAAAAAAAAAAACATTTTGTAACTACAAATTATTGGTTGTTGGACCAAAAACCAATTTGCTTCTAGGACAAATAAGATGTTATGATTTTATGGTAAGAATATTTGATGATAAAAGAGAACTCACAGTCTTTGCATGGGTCATGCTTTTGGCACGGGTCGTTGCACAGGTCCTTGCATGGGTCATGCTTTTGGCACGGGTCCTTGCATGGGTCATGACACTGGACATTCTGATGACATTGACTCTGTCCGCCCTTTACTCCAGACATGATTGGGGTTTTGAGCTGTCAAATTGGCTTCTGGAATAATTCAATGAAAATTCTCCAAATTGTGTTAGGCACTGCTTTGAAGATTCTGCATTTATACACTTTTTAGTTGCTGTCTATCATAAAAAAATCTTGATAAACTAGTTTGCGTTGCTTTATTACAAACAATTTGAATAAAATGTTATAGGGATACATTTTTAAATTATTTTATATATTTCTATAAAGAAGGGTGTAAACTCTTTTGTTAATGATTCCACACCTGCTTACACCCAATTTCTGTATTTTCCTGAAATGACTCAGAAACACACAAAAAAATAAACTATTACACTCATATATACACTTTTTAATAAAAATATATCATATTAATATTATTAAAAGTTTTTAAAAGGGTTAAAAGGGATATGGTATATGGCAAGGTGTCTGGAAAGGGCTACAATATATATATATATATATATATGTATATATATATATATATATATATATATATATATATATATATATATATATATATCTGTCTAAATAGGCTTATGTGTGTGTGTATACATGACTATATATATATATATATATATACACACACACATGTGTATTTATGTGTTTATATGTGTAAATATGTATGTGTACACATGTGTGTTATGTGTAAATATGTATGTGTACACATGTGTGTTATGTGTAAATATGTATGTGTACACATGTGTGTTATGTGTAAATATGTATGTGTACACATGTGTGTTATGTGTAAATATGTATGTGTACACATGTGTGTTAGGTGTAAATATGTATGTGTACACATGTGTGTTATGTGTAAATATGTATGTGTACACATGTGTGTTATGTGTAAATATGTATGTGTACACATGTGTGTTATGTGTAAATATGTATGTGTACACATGTGTGTTATGTGTAAATATGTATGTGTACACATGTGTGTTATGTGTAAATATGTATGTGTACACATGTGTGTTATGTGTAAATATGTATGTGTACACATGTGTGTTATGTGTAAATATGTATGTGTACACATGTGTGTTATGTGAAAATATGTATGTGTACACATGTGTGTTATGTGAAAATATGTATGTGTACACATGCATACACATATACACATATAAACAAATGTATAGACATATATATGCATATTATATGGAATAGAGAAAAGACAGGTGCACAGGGGGCGCACCTAGTGCAATAAACGACAGACTAGGTGACTTTAAATAAAAAGATATGCAGCACATTCACGTGGTTCCACCACAAACGTATGAGGCATGTTAAAGGCACTTGTGGTATAGTAGCAGATGCTCCTCCGGGAAATCTCCTGCCTGGATCAAACTGCTCCCTTGGACACACTCAGACTGCATGCGAGTACACCTGCACGTGTACAGGTAGTCAGAAGCCCTTAAGCCTTAGGAAAAAAAGGGCAGGACCAGGGGCTACTATATAAAAAAGGATATTTATTCAGACATGTAATTGTATACAAATGTCAGTAAAAATGTAACAAAGCAGGAAGGTCACATATGACCATAAAGTATATAAAACCACATAAAAAACGTATCAGTAAGAAAAATGGCTACCATAGCATCTAATTGCCAGGAGTGTTTTTTTTATATAGAGAGAGTGTTGGGGGGGGCGGCCTCTACCTCTGAAGAAGTAGTCAATAGTGCTACGAAACGCATCAGGCTCCGCCCCCTGCCATTCAGTATTCATTACTTGCTTGCTAAACAGTGAAATAGCTGATCAGCTGCATGTGGTTTATCTTCTGCAGCAGCTGTAGATCAGGCTCGTGCTGTTAGCAAGTCTATGTAAATGGTTGTTTTTATTCATTTCTGATACGTTTTTTTTATGTGGTTTTATATACTTTATGGTCGTATGTGACCTTCCTGCTTTGTTACATTTTTACTGACATTTGTATATAATTACATGTCTGAATAAACATCCTTTGTATATAGTAGCCCCTGGTCCTGCCCCTTTTTACCTAAGGTTTAAGGACTTCTGACTAGCTGTACACGTGGAGGTGAACTCGCATGCAGTCTGAGTGTGTCCAAGGGAGAAGTTTGATCCAGGCAGGAGATTTCCCGGAGGAGGAGCATCTGCTACTATACTACAAGTGCCTTTAACATGCCTCATACGTTTGTGGTGGAACCACGTGAGTGTGCTGCATATTTTTTTATTTAAAGTCACCTAGTCTGTTGTTTATTGCACTAGGTGCGCCCCCTGTGCACTTGTCTTTTCTCTATTCCATAGAATACCTGGGAGGATCCTCTCCGGAAGAGGTGAATCTTTTTTGCATGAACTGAGCTGCACTCCGTGGAGATTGTTTGGAACAGAGCCTAAGGAAACCTATTAGACATTCTCTCCAAAGGACTGGTCACCTAAATAGTTATATTCACTTGCTGTTACCATACTAGTTTTGCTTGTGTAAATGTATTTTATGTATTCAGTGGATCTGGCATATTCTAGATGCATTACCAGACAACATATAGATATATATATTGTATTATCAACCTGTGGTATCTACATCCTTGTGCACCTACAATACACTATATCACCACACAGAGTCTGTGACATACACATATTGGTACTCATTCCTAGTTTATCTATATCTAGTGCTGTTTTACTCTCTATTCCAGATATATATGTATATGCATGTGTATATATATATATATATATATATATATATATATTCACACAAACAATAAGGTATCAGCGCACATCCATTTTCAAAAGCACATCATATTTTTGGAACTGCTGCAAAAAATTGCCTGCAAATACATCAAGAGACAACTATTCTTTTTAAATAATATTGGGAACTTAGTCACACCATATGGCCATATTTTGCTTAGCCAGTCACCACTTACAAGGTGCCCCAATTCAACTGGTCCTAACACTGCCTTTTGCCACAGATGGTTGAATCATTCCTGCTTTTACTCTTCATAATAGAATGAGACTCCCTGGCTTTTTATTCACAAACTCTATAACACTGTCATGAGCACACCTGAACTTGGGTGGGGTGCTTAAACCAATGGGAGATGGTCAGTCTCCCTGGTTATGTTAAATACAAATACAAAATTTGTTTTTTTAGCACACCTTACAAAAAGTTTAAATCCACATCTGGGAGTGCTGCCAATAGGACCCAGTAATTACACAAACAAAAAAGGTATCAGCGCACATCCATTTTCAAAAGCACAACGTATTTTTTTGAACTGCTGCAAAAATTTGCCTGCAAATACATCAAGAGACAACTATTCTTTTTAAATAATATTGGGAATCTAGTCACACAATATGGCCATATTTTGCTTAGCCAGTCATATATATATAAAGCGCGCAGGAGAGCACTCTCACTTCCAAAATTCAGACAGCCAGGGTGCTAGTGGTAGGTAGAATACAAATAGCAAAAAGAGGCTGGCACTCACTGGTCTTATATCAAAACACACTTTACTGTGACGTTTCAGAGATATAGAATCCCCTTCCTCAGATTCTATATCTCTGAAACGTCACAGTAAAGTGTGTTTTGATATAAGACCAGTGAGTGCCAGCCTCTTTTTGCTATATATATATATATATATATACAGTATATATATTCATACATACACACTTTTAAGCCCTTTTTTTCTTTTTCTTTAAAAAAAAAAAAAAAAAAATATATATATATAGAGGGGGAGTTTAATTGTGAGGGAGGAAACCCAACACAACAAAAAGTTAGCGCTGTGTATTTCTGTTTAACTGAAATATGAGTTTTGGGAACCTGGAAATGCAGCTGTAATTCAGGGTGAATGAAGGGATTGTTTGCTCAAAAGAGAGTAGAGCAATCCTGACAAACAAAAAATGGCAAGGGGAAGAGAGAGAAACAGCGCTTATCCTAGGTGTTAATCCCTATTCTCACTGTGGTGATAGTAAGATATTTATAAGTGAATATAGGTGTACATGATTATATCAGGAAACTCTGTCAAGTAATATAGAATCACAATGTGCTGTCATTTGTATTAAGAGCGGTAGTAATAACAATGATAACAAGTGATTCAAAAAAACCATAAAGTGAACAGTCAATTAGATTGTCTCTAATGGAGACTAGATATCCGGTAAAAAGTAAGCAGGAAAATCTGGTAGGTATTACACTTACTAGAACAAACCTCAATCATATGAGGTAAGTTGCCGCCTCTTGTAAGTGTGAAACTTCCGTGGTCCTGGTGTGGCAGTAGTGGTAAAGTCAGGTGGTAGTGTTCTTCTCCTCTCAGAGTATGTGCCTTTCCCCTCTTAGAGTATGGACTTTCAGTCCTGATAGAGGCTGGTGGTCTGTTCCCTTCACGCTCCCGCAGGATTATGCAAAAGAAATAAAGTGCAAGGACATAGCGTAAAACCGTTTAATAAAAATTAAGGTATTAAAAACAGACAAATGGCAACTCACATTAAGAGTCCTCAAACATATGAGGCATGTAGATACACTTAGATATAGTTTTGATGTATGATGCGTTCATACATCAAAACTATATCTAAATCTGTTCTAAATAATAAAAATAATAAAATTGCATGTTCTATCTGAATCATGAAAGTTGAATTTTGACTTGAGTTTCTTTTTAAGACCAAAAATATTAACTTACCTTAGACATCAAATAATTAGTAAATAGTGTTTGATTTCCTTCAATAATTGTCATAAATAAAAATAAAATACAAATTTTCTTTTAGAATTTTTTCCACAAATCGTCCACCGCCGTACAGTCACTGCTTAGTGAAATATTGACTGAAAATATTTAATTCCATGTTGCTCATGTAGTAAAAAGCTGATTAACAATGGATATGGGAATTCTGGTTATTATACTAAATGAAATGCTGATATGGATCTTTAAGCTTTGGTGTTCACTCGACCAAATGGGTGCTTGGCCTTTTTAAAGTTTTGATCCTGTTTTAATGGTGTGATGTAAAGTTATGAACAGATATACTCATAAAAATGTCTTTTATTTGTGTCTTCAAATCTTCTAATAAAACCACAAACAACAAAATATTGTGGTTTTCACAACAGGGTGGGTCATAAATTCTTTATTTAATGTAATGTAAATATTTTGGTCTTAAAAAGAAACTCAAGTCAAAATTCAACTTTCATTATTCGGATAGAACATGCAATTTTATTATTATTATTATTATTATTATTATTATTATTATTATTATTATTTAGAACAGACAAAGAGAGTGAGGATTCCCTTTTATTGATTCAAACGTGGGGATACAGATAACATCACAACATTTTGGGGGTGTTCCCCTTAATCATGTGATAACAGTTGTAGCGTCTCTGCACCAATATACTTACCAATATATAGCCCTATCATTTAGTCTCAATTAAACAGTTATCTTCTATTGTCACTAGAGGGCAGCAGAGTATTATAACCTGAGTTATGCATCAAAAATCACACTCAAAAATGTATACAATCTTTTAAAAACATATACAATTTAAAAACAATGTTACAGAGCATCATCAAATAATCATAGCACCAAAACAAGAGAATTAGTCACAAAGTAACTATTACACACATTTACAAATAGGACCCAGTGTGCTACTATTTAACTAATACAAGACTGACCAATTAATTTCCCTATTCATGCCCTTGGGCTCCATAGTATCTAACCTATAAATCCAATGTACCTCTGGATTATTATTATTATCAGGTATTTGTAGAGCGCCAACAGATTCCGAAGTGCTATAAACATAGTTGGTATACAAGATAACATTTATAGGGATCAAATGGGTAGAGGGCCCTACCGAGAAATGCACTGTTGTAGTTTGCTCTTATGAAGGAGAACTACAAATAGCTGGACTCTTAGGCTTACATGCTAAGGGGTTCAAGGGGATAGCAATGGAGGAGAAGAACTGGGATTAGGAAAGGTGAGTGTAGGTTGTACGCATCCCTGAACTGTAGAGTCTTTAGGGAGTGCTTGCAGCTGTTAAAACTAGGGGAGAGTCTTGTGGAGCGAGGCAGTGAGTTCCACAAGATGGGAGCCAGTCTGGAGAAGTCCTGTAAACGGGAGTGTGAGGAGGTGACAAGAGAGGAGGAGATAGTGAGCAGAGCGAAGGGGATGGTAGGGAGAGTATCTGGAGACAAGGGGGCCTATCTATCAATCTCCATATGGAGCTTGAATCCCCGTGTTTCTGGCGAGCCTTCAGACTCGCCAGAAACACCAGTTATGAAGCAGCGGTCTAAAGACCGCTGCTCCATAACCTGTCCACCTGCTTTGAGGAGGCGGACAGACATCGCCGCAATTCAACCCGATCGAATACGATCGGGTGGATTAACACCCCCCCTGCTATCTGCAGGGGGCAGCGTTGCACCAGCAGTTCACCAGCTGCTGGTGCAATGCTGAATGAGGAGAGCGTATCGCTCTTCGCATTCAGCAAGGTCTGTTGGACATAATCAGCAATCTCGGATCATGTCCGACAGGCCTTTCATAAATAGGCCCCAAGGTCTGAGATATAGGGGGGAGCAGTGCAGTTGAAGGCTTTGTTTGTCAGCGTCAGAATTTTGTGTTTAATCCTGGATGCAAGAGGAAGCCAGTGAAGGGATTGGCAGAGATATGCAGCAGAGTCGGCAGAGCTGAGCAGCAGTGGCGTGTAAGGAAGATGAGCCTGGCAGAGGCATTCATTATGGATTGTAAAGAAGCTAGACGGCAGCTAGGGAGATCAGAGAGGATGGAGTTGCAGTAGTCAAGGTGGGAAAGGATAAGAGAGTGGATTAAAATCTTAGTTGTGTCTTGTGTAAGGAAATGTCTAATTTTAGAGATGTTTTAAGGTTGAAGTGGCAGGCTTTAGCCAAGGACTGAATGTGAGGAGTATGAGGAAATTAAAATAACTTTCCAATTTACTTACATTATCAAAATGTGCAAAATCTTTTTTATATACACATCTTCAGAGGCACCAGCTCCAATTGAGCATGTGCAAGAGTTCACAGTATATACAATTTCTAATTGGCTGATGGCTGTCACATGATACAGGGGCAGAGGAAATGAAAGAAACTTGTCAGAAAAAAACTAGTGCTCATTTGAAAATCAGAAAATTTTATTGCATTGATAGCACTCTCATTCCTTAACAGCTAAATAAGTATAGAACAACGTGATTGTGGCAGAAATAAGCTGTTTTAAAATGTAATCTTTATTAGGATAATTTAAAAAAATAAAAAAAACATACACACAAACCTTAAAAACACAAGTGAGTTTTTGCTGATACGAAATAATGGTAGATGAACCAACATATATGGCAGGAATGGTACTTCAATACATGTAAGATACAGACCTAGGATGTAGGTATTAATCCATAGGCCTCTATTTATCAAGGTCTGGCGGACCTGATCCGACAGTGCGGATCAGGTCCGCCAGACCTCGCTGAATACGGAGAGCAATACGCTCTCCGTATTCAGCATTGCACCAGCAGCTCACAAGAGCTGCTGGTGCAACGCTGCCCCCCTGCAGACTCGCGGCCAATGAGCCACCTGCAGGGAGCTGTCAATCAACCCGATCGTACTCGATCAGGTTGATTTCCGGCGATGTCTGTTCTCCTCCTCCTCAGAGCAGGCGGACAGGGTTATGGAGCAGCAGTCTTTGTGACCGCTGCTTCATAACTGCTGTTTCTGGCGAGTCTGAAGACTCGCCAGAAACACGGGCCGTCAAGCTCCTTTCGGAGCTTTATAGATAGGCCCCATAGCCTGTACATACATATTATTAAATGCAGGTCAGGCAGAGTATGCTTACAAAAAAGATGTGATAATAGCACTGTTGATACAAGGAGATAAACCTATACTCACTAAGCGATTTGCGGCTCTAGTGTTTGAATATACTGTGGTCCACTTAATTAGAGCTGTCAAAGTAACTGTATATGAAAATATTCAGTGTAAATTTTAAAACAGCACCTGAACTGTAAAATTTACACTGGATATTTAAAATTAACCTGGCAATGAAGGTTCTGTTTTAATGAAACTTTAAGGCTGTCATAATTTATTGTCTGTACACTGACTTTCCTATATCAACTATATACAGTATATATACCTAACCTAAGCTATTTAGAAAATGCTGAGGATTTCCAAGGTTGTTACCCTTTCTAGCATCAACCGAGTTAACCAGTCTTTGTACCATGGCAACAATTGGCTGCAATGTTACGGCAGTGCCAAAGTGGCCATTGGCAAAATTTGTGACATGGATCATTTAAATGTTAGGGGGTAGATTGCAATCTATTTGCTTTTGGTGTCTTTTTTAAAAAAATATTGTTTATTGAGGTTGTAAATAAAGGAAACAGGCAAATAATATCACAGTTCCGAAAGCATAGGAAAATCACAACAAAATATACATATTGAATGTCCGAATAACCATACAAATAATCGCCCAGTTGTACGAATAAAAATTAACCTAAGGTTTTTAATTAAAGAGTATCCCCTGAAAATATGGTGTAAAGTCGGGTACAATGGTTTCCCTCAATGACAAATAGAGACCTCTCTTGGACCCCCTAAAGGAGAATTTAAGCCATAATGGGGAATTCTAGGGGAGAAGATAAAATAACAAAGTGGGACACTTTTGGACCCCAAATAAAAACTACTAGCTTGTGAAAAAAAATATTGTTCCCCTTATATATATTAGACATGTAAGTAAAAGAATCACACCCCCGGTGAGAGAATGTAGCCTCCTTTGGGTCACTTAGTCTATAAATTTATGTTAACGGGGTGTAATAAAGCTACCCAGAATATTAGGTCACTTTTGGAGCTATAAGCTTATACGCTATACATAGGAGCAGGAAGAATCCTTAACACAACTCTGCATTAAAACAATGCTCGAACTATCAATGCGTAAGATTCTAGTTTAAACAGTATTATCATTTACATAACAGATTATAATTACAAGTCTCATAACTGGTGCAAACCAATAAAAGGAAAAACAGAAATAAGAGATAAAAATAGGTGTTATACTGAGTAACTATATATGGATAAGAAAATAGGGATAGTAAAGGCAATATATGTCTAACAAGTATTGAAAGAGTAACCCCAATCTATTAGATCGTTAGACTATAAACTAACTCTTGTAAAGGGTATATACCCAAATGCTACAAATGGTTATAACTGTGGATGTGTGGACTTATATTACAATCTACTTACAACTTCTCACAGACATTTTACAAAATCAGCCATTTATCTTTACTAATTACAATCCTACAGGCTCTCTGCAAAAATACATTTAAAGATCCCTTTCTGCAAACAAACATTTGAAGACCTCACTGCAACAAGCAATCCTACAGGCTCTCTGCAAACATACAATTAAAGATCCCTTTCTGCAAACAAACATTTGAAGACCTTACTGCAACAAGCAATCCTACAGGCTCTCTGCACGCACTAGCCCACCAAGCCTCCCTCCACCTCCCACCCTAGTGTTTACCTTAATATATAAACACCTAACAGCAATAGGTGCAGCTGTCACTAATGATCCAGGATAGAGACACTACTTCACACTCACAGCCTCTGAACTGACACTTTATCACATTCTGTTACACTTTTCCAACCCTAATTTACTCACCACACATTTCACTCACTCTCAGTTTACACTGCCTTATATCAGACATATTTCCCTTCTCCCTCACCTTTTGTGTCCATTCCCTCTCCTTTAGATTGTAAGCTTAAGCCTCTCTACCTGTAGGCCACTTGGTATTTTAAAGTGAACTACTACTGATTGTGCTCAAGGGCAGGGCATTCCTCTCCTTTTGTATAACTCAATTACTGCACCTACAACTGTAATGTACCCCAATATTGTACTTGTTTGTTTGTGTATTTAATGCATCCCTGTAATGTTCCATTATTTCTTTATAGCGCTACGTAATCTGCTGCCGCTTTATAAATACCTGATAATAATAATAATTAGTAGAAACAAAGGAGTATATGAGCCAACCTGCAAAGTACATCTAAGACTATTAATAGTGATAGCTCTTCATTTTGTGGTCTGTTACCCCATCTAACTAAATTGGGACCACTGTTAGATAATAAGTAAGTATACAAAATCCACAGTAAATTTAGACCATCACATTATACAGGTGTGCAAAATGTGTAGATAGTGTGGTTAACTAGGGAGGAAGTATAAAAATGAGCCAACAAAACAAAAAATAAGCTAAGAAAGGGGTAGCAAGTAAGCTATCAATTAAGGGAATAAACATAGTCTATGTAATGGTGGGCTTAAAAACCAGTCTGTGGCATGGAATATTAGAAAGCCATATAATTGATGGGGTTGGTGTGAGAGTATGTAAAATTAAACTTTAGCTATTCACCCCAAAGAGTCTGACCCTTAGAATATAGGACGCTAAGAACTGCAGAATGCGTGTACATGTTGAATAATAATAATAATAATAAAATTAAAAAAAAAATACATTTATAGAACAGTCATTGTACACATCTTAATATAAGAAACAAGTAAACTGTAAATCTGTTATGTTCAACAGTCTCGGCCTCTGACAGTGAAGACAGAGTTTAGCATACAAAAGCATGAAATGGGTGCATACCTAATATATCTATCATTAACCAGGTAAAACGTATAGTGACTATCACTGAATGTAAAACAAGTAGAGAAACATATACTTAAAGCATTTCAATATCAAGGTAGTTCCTACTGTCAATAGCAATCACATTATGGAATTAGTTTTCACTTTCAGTATCAGCCTGCTATGTAGAGCCTGGTGCATCAATCCAAACAGGAGACCTCCCTTAGCCCACTCCGACTTTCTGGCTATCTGATAAGCCGAGGAATGCAAGCATCTTTTCCAGTGGGACTGACTGAATCCCAACTTGTATGTCAAATCCATTAGTCCCCTGGGCATATGGGTCCAGTAACAGAACCGATATGTACCATATTGCTACTCCAGAGCCATTTTTAACAATCTCTTCATCAACAGCTAGCCAGGCAAGTAACCGGTAGTTCATAGTTAAGTCGTTAGGGCCCTTCCCTCTCAGCCCAATCAAAGCAGGTAGATACGCTGAATTATTTTGTAGATCGCTACCTATATCTGGCAGACAGGGACAATGATGCACTGGATTTTCTGGAACCAGCTCCCCGGGGTCGGCCACAGCCCACAAGGTCGGATCCCACAGAGAAATTGATGCTTCCAAATGCACATGCATACTGTTGGGTAGTCCGATAATGGCTCAGTATGCCCTGTAGCTTGCCTTAGTCCATCTCTAGGTATCGCAGCTCCTGAGGACGGTTTTGTAGAGGCGATTTCTTTGATGTCTCCACATTGATTTGTCTGCATCAAACTGCCAATACTGTTGAGCATTGCATTTCAAAGTCAGCAAAAAGAACTTGTATCAATGGCAAGATATTTTGGATAGTAAATAATAACAAAACTAGTGTTGGCTAGCTTTAGTTGTTATAGGAAGTGGTAGGTGCTTCAATACGAGCTTGAAACCCAGGAATCTGGGGGTGGGGAGGGGGTGACGAGCTTGTAACCCAGGAATCTGGGGGGGAATGTGCGGCAGCCCAAACTCCACCATTCGCCAACAACTAGATCGACCGCTTAGGCCACACTGCTGTAAAGTTCTCTCGATGATTGTAAAGTTTAGTTGAAGAACATAGGTCAGGCACAGAGTTTAGGAATATGCCTCCTAAATCTTTCAATACCTCTGGAGTATAAAACTGCTGAGAAAATTATATTATATCCCTTAAAATACAAAATAAATTCAGGAGCTCTTCAAAAACACATCCTGCCACTGCAACTGTAGGCTCCGCCCCCCTGCTTTTGGTGGGTTTTTATTACCTTGAATCTAAACTTCTGCAGAGTGCCCCCTTATCTTATGGTCGTAATGTTAGTATAAAGTGCATTGCTTTGTAGTTGTTGTTATCTGCTGAAACTAATAAGCAACACATATGTAGCAGAGTTAGACTTCAGAAGTCTACAGTGTGCTTTTAAGGCTCAGAGAATAATTTTCTAAGCTAAATAAAAGGAAAAGGGGGGAAATATATATAATCAAAGTATATTGCAAAGTTTCATACAAAGAGAGAAGCGCTCTAACAGGAATAAACATCAGCTCAGTAGCTTGTTCTATGGCGAGTTGCCACCTAGGAGCAGCCTCTTTTAGCCCAATTGTGCTTTTCACAGAGGAGAACTTTCTTAAAGTATTTCAGTCTGATCCCACCGAGTAAGGTCAGTCCAGCCCCGAAATACCAGGCAATTCTCTGATCAAGGAACATGACAACCCCAGACGATCGTTTTGACCTTCAAGCCTCGTCAGTGAGGTGCAGCCACATTCCTCTAATCCCACTGGGCAAGGAGTCCACGTCTGGTTTCCCCCATCACCCTTAGGGAGACTTCCACAGAGTCATAATGCAAATGCAGAAGAAAAAAATGTGGCAGGCACACCAAATTGTGCAGATAATTATTTTATTAAAGCATCAGGCAACAGTACAGAGCAACATTTTGGGGCTACCTCCCCTTCTTCAGGCTCAATAAATGACATGACAACATCTTGTACCTATATACCATACAAAATCCCACCCACTTCTGATGTCATAACTAACAAAACACCTTTAGTACCATTAAGAAGCAATCAACCTCTTATATATCAAACCCAAAATTCCAACTTAAAACAACAAAAAATAAACAAAATGAACATAAACCATAACTCAAATAGGATACATAATATATATACTTAATACATTGTTGTTTTGAGGTTTCATATTCCTTTACCAATTTAAAACACGTTTTCAGGAACTTTTCTGTTGAAAGCACATTTTTTTGCTGTAGGCTTTAAGCAGCCAAATCTAACCATATTGTCAGAAAACAAAATTATTATGAAAGAAAATAGCCAATAAATTGAGACCCTAAGTTTGAGGAATTTTTTTTTTTCATAAGGTAGACCTTGTAACCATTTAATGTCAGTTTCTGGAAGAAAATCAGATTACTTAGTAAAAATGTTACACTGGCATTGACAACCATCTCATCGGGCAAAATGTAGTGGCAGAGATGCAATTATGCAGAAATTGCACTGCCCAGGACACCCTGGATGAATGATCATGATCTAAGGTATGGGTTTCTTCAAATTTGTGCTAGGGTTAAACATAGAAAAATGGTTGACTTTAGGGCTATAGTATATTCTATGGTTAGATCTAGGTTTAGATAGAGTTAGGCCTAGGGTTAGTTTTAAGATTGTTTATGGGGCTAGAGCATTCATTAGAGCTAGATTTAGGTTTATGGCAAGTGGTAAGGGTTAGAGCTAGGGTTAGGGCTAGGATAATGGCTGAGATAAGGGCTAGGTAAGAGTTAGTGCTAGGGTTAAATCTGGGGTTAGAACTATGGTTAAGGGTAGGCTAGGACTAGGTTTATGGGTTAGGCTAGAGTATGGGTAAAAGTTAGGGTATGGTTAGGGTAAGCGGTTAGGGGTAGGCTATGGGAAAGTCTTAGGGTAAGGGTAATTGTAAGGGCTAGTATATGGGTAAGGATTAGGGTATTGAGTTAGGGCCTAGGCTATGGCTAAGTCTTAGGGTATTGGTAAGGGTAATGGTTAAAGGTTAGGGCTAGGGTATGGGTTAGGCTTAGGGTGTGGGTTAGGGCTAGAGTATGGGTAAAGCATAGGGTATGGTTAGAGTTAAGGTAAGGGTTAGGGCTAGGCTATGGGTTAAGGTAATGGTTAGGGATAAGGTATGGGTAAGGTTAAGGTTTAGGGTATGGGTTAGGGGCTACAGTATGGATAAGCTTAGGGAATGAGTACGAGTAAAGGTGAGGGTTAGGGCTAGGCTATGGGTAAGTCTTAGGGTATGGGGTAAGGAAATGGTAAGGGTTAGGGCTAGGGTATGAGTTAGGGGAAGGGTATGGGTTAGGGCTAGAGTATGGGTAAAGCTAAGGGTATGGTTAGGTTAAAGGTAAGGGCTAGGGCTAGGCTATGGGTATGGCCTAGGGTACGGGTACGTGTAAAGATAAGGTTTAGGGCTAGGGTATGGTATGGCTTAGGGTATGGGTTAGGGCTAGGCTATGGGTAAGGCTTAAGGTACAGGTTAGGGCTAGGGTATGGTATGACTTAGGTTAAGGGTAAGGGTAAAGGTAAGCTTTAGGGCTAGGGTATGAGTAAGGGTAAAGGTAAGGGCTAGGGTACAGGTTAGGGCTAGGATATGGGTATGGCTTAGGTTATGGGTAAGGGTAAAGTAAGGTTTAGGGCTAGGGTATGGGTAAGGCTTAGGGTTATGGGTAAGTGTAAATGTAAGGATTAGGGCTAGAGTTAAGGTTTGAGCTAGGGTAAGGGTTAGTGTTATAGTTAGATGGACCATATTCTCCTTGTAATTACAAGAAATTTCTGTTGCCTTACTAAAGAATTAAACATCAACCAATTTTAAACATTTTTAAAACAAATTAACATCGAATTTGGAGTTAACCTTTGACTTACCTAAGTGAGGAGGACTACACGGATCATATATATCCTTATAATTGAATATACACTTTTCCTAATATACTTTTTTAGTTTGTGTTATTCACTTTTTATTATTTATTTGCTTACCCACCAAGTACATTTTTTGTACTTTTGTGTATCAATAAGTTTATAATCAACAAATGCAAAATAAGAAGATAATGCAATAATACTTATTCTGATTTTCAAACAAGCAAGGCAAATTTGAAAATGTTCTTTCTTTCCCAGTTCCCTGTACCCCATGATAGCTGTCAGCCAATTACTGACATATAGGAGATATGAAGTCTTGCACATGATCAGTAGGGGCTGTTGCCTTAGAAAGTGTACACACTTCTCCAAGAATGAACAGCTGTCCTTTTGCACTAGCGCTTTTACAGAATCTAAAAACTAAGCAAATAAAAAAAAAAATCCAAGTGTATGAGGTGTGATGAAACTGTGAAATGTGATAACTCTGATCCCATACAGTGCTCGAGACACCTGCACTCTTTAGAGCTTTATATGCTCTTTACCAAAGAATACCAAGAGATTAAGGTAAATTTGAGGTAAACCAGGAAGTGTTTTTTAAAATTGAGTGCTACTTCTGAATCATGAAAGTTTAATTTTAAATGTAATGTTTTGTTAAGGTTATTGGCAAGGGTTAGGGTGAGGGTAGAGTAAGCATTAGTGTAAAGGTTAGGGTGAGGGTTAGAGTAAGGGTTAGTGTAAAAGTTAGGGTAAGGGTTAGAGCTAGGGATAGGGTTAGAGTAAGGATTAGTGTAAAGGTTAGGGTGAGGGTTAGAGATAGGGATACGATTAGAGTAAGGGTTAGTGTAAAAGTTAGGGTGAGGGTTAGAGATAGGGATAGGGTTAGAGAAAGGGTTAGTGTAAAGGTTAGTGTGAGGGTTAGAGCTAGGGATAGGGTTAGAGTAAGGGTTAGTGTAAAGGTTAGGGTGAGGGTTAGATATAGGGATAGGGTTAGTGTAAAGGTTAGAGTGAGGGTTAGAGATAGGGATAGGGTTAGAGTAAGGGTTAGTGTAAAGGTTAGGGTGAGGGTTAGAGCTAGGGATAGGGTTAGAGCTAGGGATAGGGTTAGAGTAAGGGATAGTGTAAAGGTTTAGGGTGAGGGATAGGGTTAGAGAAAGGGTTAGTGTAAAGGTTAGGGTTGAGGGTAAGAGCTAGGGATAGGATTAGAGTAAGGATTAGTGTAAAGGTTAGGGTGAGGGTCAGAGATAGGGATAGGGTTAGAGTAAGGGTTAGTGTAAAAGTTAGAGTGAGGGTCAGAGATAGGGATAGGGTTAGAGTAAGGGTTAATGTAAATAATGTTAGGGTGAGGGTTAGAGCTAGGGATAGGATTAGAGTAAGGGTTAATGTAAAGGTTAGGGTGAGGGTTAGAGCTAGGGATAGGGTTAGAGTAAGGGTTAGTGTAAATGTTAGGGTGAGGGTCAGAGATAGGGATATGGTTAGAGTAAGGGTTAATGTAAAGGTTAGGGTGAGGGTTAGAGCTAGGGATAGGGCTAGAGTAAGGGTTAGTGTAAAGGTTAGGGTGAGGGTAAGAGCTAGGGATAGGGTTAGAGTAAGGGTTAGTGTAAAGGTTAGGGTGAGGGTCAGAGATAGGGATAGGGTTAGAGTAAGGGTTAGGGTATGGTTAGGGTGAGGGTTAGAGCTAGGGATAGGGTTAGAGCAAGGGTTAGTGTAAATGTTAGGGTGAGGGTCAGAGATAGGGATAGGGTTAGCGTAAGGGTTAATGTAAAGGATAGGGTGAGGGTTAGAGCTAGGGATAGGGTTAGAGTAAGGGTTAGTGTAAAGGTTAGGGTGAGGGTCAGAGATAGGTATAGGGTTAGAGTAAGGGTTAGTGTAAATAAAGGTTAGGATGAGGGTCAGAGATAGGGATAGGGTTAGAGTAAGGGTTAGTGTAAAAGTTAGGGTGAGGGTCAGACATAGGGATAGAGTTAGAGTAATGGTTAGTGTAAAGGTTTAGTGTGAGAGTTAGAGCTAGAGTTAGATTAAGGGTTAGGGTAAAAGTTAGGGTGCGGGTCAGAGATAGGGTTAGAGTAAGGGTTAGTGTAAAGGTGAGGGTTAGAGTAAGGGTTAGTGTAAAAGTTAGGGTGAGGGTCAGAGATAGGGTTAGAGTAAGGGTTAGTGTAAAGGATAGGGTGAGGGTTAGAGCTAGGGATAGAGTTAGAGAAAGGGTTAGTGTAAAGGTTAGGGTGAGGGTTAGAGCTAGGGATAGGGTTAGAGTAAGGGTTAGTGTAGAGGTTAGGGTGAGGGTTAGAGATAGGGATAGGGTTAGTGAAAGGGTTAGTGTAAAGGTTAGGGTGAGGGTTAGAGCTAGGGATAGGGTTAGAGTAAGGGTTAGTGTAAAGGTTAGGGTGAGGGCTAGATATAGGGATAGGGTTAGTGTAAAGGTTAGAGTGAGGGTTAGAGATAGGGATAGGGTTAGAGTAAGGGTTAGTGTAAAGGTTAGGGTGAGGGTTAGAGCTAGGGATAGGGTTAGAGCTAGGGATAGGGTTAGAGTAAGGGATAGTGTAAAGGTTAGGGTGAGGGTTAGAGCTAGGGATAGGGTTAGAGAAAGGGTTAGTGTAAAGGTTAGGGTGAGGGTAAGAGATAGGGATAGGGTTAGAGTAAGGGTTAGTGTAAAGGTTAGGGTGAGGGTCAGAGATAGGGATAGGGTTAGAGTAAGGGTTAGTGTAAAAGTTAGGGTGAGGGTCAGAGATAGGGATAGGGTTAGAGTAAGGGTTAATGTAAATAATGTTAGGGTGAGGGTTAGAGCTAGGGATAGGATTAGAGTAAGGGTTAATGTAAAGGTTAGGGTGAGGGTTAGAGATAGGTATAGGGTTAGAGTAAGGGTTAGTGTAAATAAAGGTTAGGATGAGGGTCAGAGATAGGGATAGGGTTAGAGTAAGGGTTAGTGTAAAAGTTAGGGTGAGGGTCAGGACATAGGGATAGAGTTAGAGTAATGGTTAGTGTAAAGGTTAGTGTGAGGAGTTAGAGCTAGAGTTAGATTAAGGGTTAGGGGTAAAAGTTAGGGTGCGGGTCAGAGATAGGGTTAGAGTAAGGGTTAGTGTAAAGGTGAGGGTTAGAGTAAGGGTTAGTGTAAAAGTTAGGGTGAGGGTCAGAGATAGGGTTAGAGTAAGGGTTAGTGTAAAGGATAGGGTGAGGGTTAGAGCTAGGGATAGGAGTTAGAGAAAGGGTTAGTGTAAAGGTTAGGGTGAGGGTTAGAGCTAGGGATAGGGTTAGTGAAAGGGTTAGTGTAAAGGTTAGGGTGAGGGTTAGAGCTAGGGATAGGGTTAGAGTAAGGGTTAGTGTAAAGGTTAGGGTGAGGGCTAGATATAGGGATAGGGTTAGTGTAAAGGTTAGAGTGAGGGTTAGAGATAGGGATAGGGTTAGAGTAAGGGTTAGTGTAAAGGTTTAGGGTGAGGGTTAGAGCTAGGGATAGGGTTAGAGCTAGGGATAGGGTTAGAGTAAGGGATAGTGTAAAGGTTAGGGTGAGGGTTAGAGCTAGGGATAGGGTTAGAGAAAGGGTTAGTGTAAAGGTTAGGGTGAGGGTAAGAGCTAGGGATAGGATTAGAGTAAGGATTAGTGTAAAGGTTAGGGTGAGGGTCAGAGATAGGGATAGGGTTAGAGTAAGGGTTAGTGTAAAAGTTAGGGTGAGGGTCAGAGGTAGGGATAGGGTTAGAGTAAGGGTTAATGTAAATAATGTTAGGGTGAGGGTTAGAGCTAGGGATAGGATTAGAGTAAGGGTTAATGTAAAGGTTAGGGTGAGGGTTAGAGCTAGGGATAGGGTTAGAGTAAGGTTAGTGTAAATGTTAGGGTGAGGGTCAGAGATAGGGATATGGTTAGAGTAAGGGTTAATGTAAAGGTTAGGGTGAGGGTTAGAGCTAGGGATAGGGCTAGAGTAAGGGTTAGTGTAAAGGTTAGGGTGAGGGTAAGAGCTAGGGATAGGGTTAGAGTAAGGGTTAGTGTAAAGGATAGGGTTAGAGTAAGGGTTAGTGTAAAGGTTAGGGTGAGGGTTAGAGCTAGGGATAGGGTTAGAGCAAGGGTTAGTGTAAATGTTAGGAGTGAGGGTCAGAGATAGGGATAGGGTTAGAGTAAGGGTTAATGTAAAGGATAGGGTGAGGGTTAGAGCTAGGGATAGGGTTAGAGTAAGGGTTAGTGTAAAGGTTAGGGTGAAGGGTCAGAGATAGGTATAGGGTTTAGAGTAAGGGTTAGTGTAAATAAAGGTTAGGATGAGGGTCAGAGATAGGGATAGGGTTAGAGTAAGGGTTAGTGTAAAAGTTAGGGTGAGGGTCAGACATAGGGATAGAGTTAGAGTAATGGTTAGTGTAAAGGTTAGTGTGAGAGTTAGAGCTAGAGTTAGATTAAGGGTTAGGGTAAAAGTTAGGGTGAGGGTCAGAGATAGGGATAGGGTTAGAGTAAGGGTTAGTGTAAAGGTGAGGGTTAGAGTAAGGGTTAGTGTAAAAGTTAGGGTGAGGGTCAGAGATAGGGTTAGAGTAAGGGTTAGTGTAAAGGATAGGGTGAGGGTTAGAGCTAGGGATAGAGTTAGAATAAGGGTTACTGTAAAAGTTAGGTGAGGGTCAGAAATAGGGATAGGGTTAGAGTAAAGGTTAGTGTAAAGGTTAGGGTGAGGGTTAGAGTAAGGATTAGTGTAAAGGTTAGGGTGAGGGTTAGAGCTAGGGATAGGGTTAGAATAAGGGTTAGGGTAAAGGTTAAGGTGAGGGTTAGAGCTAGGGATTAGGGTTAAAGTAAGGGTTTAGTGTAAAGGTTAGGGTGAGGGCTAGAGTAAGGTTTGGGTTAGGATTATGGCAAGGATATTAGTTAGTGCAAGGGTAAGGGTTAGGGCTAGGGCAATGATTAAGGCAACGGTTAGAATTAGGGCTAGGGTAAAGGTTAGGGCTAGAGTAAAGTTTATGGTAAGGTTAGGGCTAGATTTAAGGGTAGGGCAAGGTTAAGTGCTAAGGCTAGGGCTAGGGTAAATGCTACGTCTAGGGTTAAGGTTAGTGTTGGGGTTAGGGTAGGGCTGGGGGTAAGGGTAATGGTAAGGGTAAGGGATAGGCTTAGAATTAAGGTTAAGACTAGGGTAAGTGTTAGGGCTTGGGTTAGGGTGAGGCCTAGTGTTAGGGCTAGAGTAAGGTTTAAGGCTAGGGTTAGGTTTAAGGCTAGGCCTAGGGTTAGGGCTAGGCTAAGGTTAAAGGCTAGGGTTAGGGATAGGGTTAGTGTTAGGGCTAGGGTAAGGGTTAAGGGCTAGGCCTATGGTTAGATTTATGGCTATGGTAAAGGATAAAGCTAGGCCTAGGTTTAGAGCTAGGGTAAGGGTTAGTTATAGGGTTAGGGATAGGGTTAGGGTTCACTCTAGACCTAGGGTTAGGGTTAGGGCTATGGTAAGGGTTAAGTCTAGGTCTAGGTTTAGGGCTCATTCACAGGTGGCGCTGTTGTAACCTCATTGCAGACCTACAGAAATCATAGTTATGTTAATTTGCCAGCCAACAGATCACCACTGGAGTAAAATTTACAATGAGTGCCACTTACACTAAAGCAACGAGCAACATCTTTATGCTTATTCTTCTTTTTTTTCCAGGAAATCCTGTTTTGATTTATTGCCATGTGTTCAAATTAATTTATGATTAGCTGTAAATGTAATAAGATAGGGTAGGAATGAGGATATTAATAATAATGAATAACTGTCAGCATAATGTCACCTTGTAAAAATGTAAAACATTAATAAATCTTGTTTTATTGTCGTTATTGTAATTCTTTTGCATAACGATCACAGCTCTGATTCATTCTTGACATTTCTTTTTTTGCACTAGAGACACTGGACAGATTTTTTTCTATGGGGTCTTTTCAGATTCTTATCAGTTCCTGGGTTATTTTATTTATTCGATTAACCAAAACCTCACAAATTACTCCATGATTTAGAGAATCAGAACCCCTAAATGACACAGAAACTGGTGTAGTTGGGCAGGCTGGTGAGGCTGGGATGGCTCTCTAATGTATTCTGCTCACTGGATCAGTTACTAAAATGGTCTGCAACCTCCTTATTCTCTTCAGTTACTGCGTTATTATATGGAACCCTTGCTCTAAAGCTCACAGATTATTATTAAATGAACTCCATAAAATTATAAATTGGTCAATTATTGGTGAGACTGGAGAAGTTGGAGAAGCTGATAGGTAACTTCTCCACTGATTTCACAAAGGATCAGTAGTTGATAAAACACCGTACAGTATGTTCCTAAAAGTTTTAAAAAACTTTATTCATCAAATTATTCGGCAAATGTTATATTCTTACAATTAAAGGACCATTTAATGCAGTAGAATTGCATAATTAACAAGTGCACAATAAAATGACAATGATTTAACACCTACTCTGATTTTCAAATAAGCAGTAGATTTTTTTCTGACATCCTTATTTTTTCTCCCATTTTCCGGCCCCCTGTGTCATGTGACAGACATCAGCCAATCACAGACCAGTATACGTATACCCTGTGAGCTTGTGCACATGCTCAGTAGGATCTTGTTCCCCAGAAAGTGTGAATATAAAAAGAATGTGCAAAATTTGATAATGGAAGTAAACTGGAAAGTGTCTTAAAACTGCTGCTCTGTCTGAATCATAAAAGTTTATTTTGACTTGAGTGTCCCTTTAACAATTAATATCATGCACAATTAATTTACCTTCCTCTGCGCATAAGGTACCAGAATCATTGCCTCTCTGATATTATAAATAATATTATTGCTATTAGAATCATATCTGCAACACCACAAATTAAACATCAATAAGTATAGAAACTAGGGAATCTATGTATTATTGTGCGAATGGACATGATACGATGTAGCGTATCATGTCCGCTGCACATCTTGTGAACTGCTGGTGCAATGCCGCCCCCTGCAGATTCGAGGCCAATCGGCCGCTATCAGGGGATGTCAATCAACCTGATCGTATTTGATCGGGTTGACTTTTGTCCACCGCCTCAGAGCAGGCGGACAAGTTATGGAGCAGCGGTCTTTAGACAAGGGGCATCAAGCTCATACGGAGCTTGATAAATTGACCCCTAGGAGCGGATTTCTCATTAGACAATGTAGCAAGTACATAATGGTGCTGGTACTATGACATTATACAAGATGGCGGCACAATCTGTTTTCCATGTTGCCGCATGATAATTTAGTTTTCTGTTTATTTTTTAAATGCCGGCAGCATTTCCTATTTCTGTAGTTCATTACAATCACAATCCTAATGTAAAAAAACAAAACAAACCCTCTTCACTGGACAGGCCATGAACAGCTTCAAATACATCTTGGATGGGGAAAGGGGGAGTGAAAAGAGGGGAAAGGAAGTGGATTGAGAACAGATTGAAATCCGCTATAAGGTTCTGCTATTTGCTGCAGATCTTCTCCAACACCTGTTATAACAGATCAGTACCATGTAAAAGAGGGGGGGTACATTGTGAGTCACATAACGAAATCTGAGCTTTCCTTTCTATAATAAGGATACATGACAAAATAAATTCTATAGGTGTAGTTGGTGATATGTATAAACTCTCTTCATCAATTGTCTTCTCTAGTGATTTGTTTGTGTTTAAATCAAGCATAATATTTTTCCACAATTAGATACAATAATTCTCAAATCTGCTAATCCTCTCGGCAATATACACTATTACAGATCACAGAGAGGACTCTGTGAGTGCTGTAGGGGCAGCTGTCCTATACAATGGTAAATTACCAAGGCACCTTCTCTTAAAGGGATAGTCTAGCCAAAAATAAACTTTCATGATTTAGATAGAGCATGCAATTTTTCTTCGTTCTCTTGGTATCTATATTTCAAAAAGCAAGAATGTAAGCATAGGAGCCGGACCATTTTTTGTTCAGAACCTAGGTAGCGCTTTCTGATTGGTGTCTAAATGTAGCCACCAATCAGCAAGCGCTACCCAGGTGCTGAACTTAAAATGGGCTGGCTCCTAAGCTTACATTCATATAAAGATACCAAGAGAACAGAGGAAATTTGATTATAGGAGTAAATTAGAACGTTGCTTAAAATTGCATGCTCTATCTAAATCATGAAAGTTTATTTTTTTTGACTAGACTATTCCTTTAAAGGGACAGCATGCTCCAAAATTGTTATTGTTTAAAAAGAAAGATAAAGCCTTTTCTACCCATTCCTCAGCTTTGCACAACCAATATTGTTATATTAATATACTTTGTAAACTTTAAACATCTAAATTTCTGTCTGTTTCTAAGCCCCTTCAGGGAACCTTTAATACAGAGCATTTTTAATGCTTTTCACAGCAAGAAACTGGTCGTTCATGGGTGCCATATTAGATAACATTGTGCTCACACCTGTGGAGTTATTCATGAGCCAGCACTGATTGGCTACAATGTAAGTTTGTAAATAGAATTACGATAAGGAGGCAGTCTGAGAAGGCTTATATACAGGCAATTACAGAAGTAAAATGTATATTAATATAACAGTGTTGGTTATGCAAAACTGGGGAATTGGTCATAAAGGGTTTATCTATCCTTTAAACCCCTTAAGGACCGGGAATTTCAGACTAAAACTTCCCCCAAAGACAAGAGCATTTATAGCATTTTTACCATCACTCCATTTAAACAGAAATAGAGCCTTGTTTTTTTTTTATTTACCTATCAAAACTATATATTTTTTTCTAGTAGACAACCCAAAGTATTGATCTAGGCCCATTTTGGTATATTTCATGCCACCATTTCACCACCAAATGCGATTAAGTAAAAAAAAAAATCATTAATTTTGTCACAAACTTTAGGTTTCTCACTTAAATTGTTTACAAACAGCTTGTGCAATAATGGCACAAATTAATGTAAAATCTTTTATGGGATCACCTTTTTCCGAAATAGCAGACATATTTGACTTTGCCATTGCTCTTTACTAATTAGAAGGCTGCTAATTGCAGCTGCACACCACACTTTTATTATTCCCAGCAGTGAAGGGGTTATTTAGGTTATTTGTAAGGTTAATTTTAGCTTTAGTGTAGTGGTTAGCCTCCCACCTGACACTTCACATTCCCTGATCCCTCTCAAATAGCTCTCTTCCCTCCCCCATCCCTCCACTGGTCACCCCATCGTAAGTACTGGCAGACAGTGTGCCAGTATGCAGTTTTATACATTATATATATATATATATATATATATATATATTTATTTTTTAATATTTTCTTAAGTGTAGGATTAACCCCCTTACCTTCCCACCTCCCTGATCCCTCCCAAAAAGCTCTCTAACCCTCCCCACTCTAACTAGATCCGCCTTCTTAGGTACTGGCAGCTGTCTGTCAGCACCCAGTATTCCAAAATTTGGCAATTTTACTTAGTAAAAAAAACCACACACATTTTTTCTGCAGTGTAGCTGCCCCCTTTTCATTTACCCCCTCCCAGATCCTTAAGGGCATAACGACCAGCGTCATACAAGGTACGCCGCAGGTTGTTAAGGGATTAAAAAATAAACTGCTATATTACGAGTTTTGCGTTAGAGGCTGTGCGGTGCTAACAAGCAGTTTATGCTCACTGCTCACTTACAGACAGCGCTGGTATTATGTGTTTTTCCAAACCCGGCGTTAACCGCAAAAAAGTGATCGAAGAGCAAAATTTTGTTCCATATCTCACCTCAATACCAGCGATGCTTACGTTAGCAGTGAGCTGGCTGAACGTGCTTGTGCGCGATTTCCCCATAGGAATCAATGGGGGAGAGCCGGCTGAAAAAAAACCCTAACACCTGCAAAAAAGCAGCGTAAAGCTCCTAACGCAGCCCCATTGATTCCTATGGGGAAACAAAAGTTATGTCTACACCTAACACCCTAACATGAACCCCGAGTCTAAACACCCCTAATCTTATACTTATTAACCCTTAATCTGCCGCCCCCGACATCGCCGACACCTACATTATATTATTAACCACTAATCTGCTGCTCCGGACACCGCCGCCACCTACATTATACTTATGAACCCCCAATGTCGCCGCAACCTACCTACACTTATTAACCCCTAATCTGCCACCCCCAATGTCGCCGCCAATATATTAAAGTTATTAACCCCTAAACCTAAGTCTAACCCTAAACCCCCCAACTGAAATATAATTTAAATAAATATAAATAAAATAACTATCATTAACTAAATGATTCCTATTTAAAACTAAATACTTACCTATAAAATAAACCATAAGCTAGTTACAATATAACTAATAGTTACATTGTAGCTAGTTAAAAAAAATATATTGACTTTAGTGTCCATTTAAGATGTATTTATTTATCTCATCAACAGAAATATATCTATACTATATGTACTGATTATACTCACTGGCTTCCTACTAATTCTCATTGGGCATTAGTATGAAAAACCTATAAACCAATAAATTAGTAGGTAGTACATAACTGATACCAATATATTAGTTACATTTAAATAGATTTGAGTTCATGTTTCAAGGGACATGAAACCCACATCTTTTTTTTAATTCAAGATTCATATAGACCATGCAATTTTAAATACCTTTTCAATGTAGTTCTATTATTTAATTTCTGTTATTCCTTTTTGTATCTTTTGTTGAAAAGAATACCTAGGTAGGCTCAGAAGCTGCTGACTGGTGGTTGCAAATATGTGCCTCGATTTGCGTTCAGCTAGCTAGCTCCCAGTAGTGCATTGATGCTCTTTCAACAAAGGATACAAAATAATTAAGCAAATTAGATAATAGAAGTAAATTAGAAAGTTGTTTACATTTGTATGCTCTATCAGGAAATAAAATATTTGTGTTTCATGTCTCTTTAACCCCTTAACGGCCAGCGACTTACCCTGTACGATGCTGGTCATTATGCCCTTAAGGACCAGCGTTGTACTATTTCTGTATGTCCCATGAGTGTGGCAGTGCAGAAATAGACGGGCAGAGTTACCGATGCAGAAAGGGCCACTCTGTGTTCCTCTCTGCATCAGACAGCTGTGGTGCCAATCGTTGGTGGCGTGGGAGGGTTAGGAGCGAGGCGGGTGGGTGGCCCATCGCTGGAGGGGGCAGGAGCGTGTGGGACCACTACGTTATGGAAAAAAAGTTTACAGAGGCAGTGAGTGGGAAGAAGGGGGGAAGGAGGGAGAGGGGGCTCCTACAGTGGAAAGGAGATAAGAGGGTGGGAAAGTGATCTGGGAGGGGGAGGGTAATGAGGGGAGGCAGCTACAATACAGATTTTTTTTTTTTTTTTTTTATAGCAAACTGGGTACTGACAGACAGCTGCCAGTACCTAAAATGGCAGCTAATAGGTAGAGGGGGGAGGTTTAGAGAGCTGTTTGGGGGGCGGGGTCAGGGAGGCTGGGGGGATCCTACACTGCAGAAAATATAAAAATAAAAATGTATTAAAAAAATCCTTATATTTTCATACTGGCAGACTTTCTGCCAGTACTTAAAGGACCAGTACATAAAGTAGATTTGCACAAATACATGATAAAAAGACAGTAGTAGTAGATTTTTTTTTTTCTGACAAATTTCAAAGTTATCTCTATTTCCACTCCCCCTGTATCATG
The DNA here is from genome assembly GCF_027579735.1 of Bombina bombina. Classification (NCBI taxonomy): domain Eukaryota; kingdom Metazoa; phylum Chordata; class Amphibia; order Anura; family Bombinatoridae; genus Bombina; species Bombina bombina. The sequence goes on along the minus strand of NC_069507.1, from coordinate 41,719,914 downwards.
TGACAGCCATCAGCTAATCACAAATGCATATACGTATATTCTGTGAATTCTTGCACATGCTCAGTAGGATCTGGTGACTCAAAAAGTGTAAATATAAAAAGATTGTGCAAATTTTTTTACTGAAAGTAAATTGGAAAGTTGTTTAAAATTGCTGCTCTATCTGAATCATGAAAGTTTAATTTTGACTTGAGTGTCCATTTAAGATGGGGGTGACCATTGGGGGGTGTGGAGGGAAGAGAGCTGTTTGAGAGGGGTCAGCTAGGGATCAGGGGGGGGGAAGTGTCAGATGGGAGGGTAATCTCTACACTAAAGCTAAAATGAACCTTACAAACTACCTTATCAACCCCTTCACTGCTGGGAATAATGAATGTGTGGGGCACAGCTGCAATTAGTGGCCTTCTAATTACCAAAGAGCAATGGCAAAGCCAAATATGTCTGCTATTTATGAACAAAGGGATCCCAGAGAAGCTTTTACAACCATTTGTGCCATGATTGCAAAAGTTATTTGTAAATAATTTCAGTGAGAAACCTAAAGTTTGTGAAAAAGTTAACATTTTTTTTTATTTAATCTCATTTGGTAGTGAAATGGTGGCATGAAATATACCAAAATTGGCCTAGAGCAATACTTTGGGTTGTCTACTAAAAAATATATAGTTTTGATATGTAAATATAAAAAAGGCTCTGTTTAAATGTAGTGATGACAAAAATGCTAAAAATGCTCTGGTCTTTTGGGGAAGTTTTAGTCTGAAATGCCTGGTCCTTAAGGGGTTAAATGCTGCTATATGATATGGATGAAAGGGACATTTTGAATACAACGGTCCTTTGAATTACTATGATGCAGAAATAACACCCTTTTCCAAAGATTTTACAGGATCCTGTTCCGTACAGTGAAACATTACAATTTTGCTCCTACACTGAAACATCCAGATCTCAGTAACCAGGACTGGGGCTTGAGGAGAGTGGCTATCAACTGGGTCTGGCTGGTCTTGGGGCAGATATGGGTGCTCAGCGCAATATGAGGTTGGTATTTGGTCACTCTGTGACAGAGCTTACAGTAAGTAGCAAGTGAGCACTACTAGATGTAAGGACAGAGCAAGTGCACAAGTGCACATGCGCCCACCCTAAATAAAATGGGCAGACAGCCCAGAAGACTGAAGATGGAAGATTTGAACAAATAAATATTTTTTTGTTTACAGGTTTTCAATATTAACTTCCTTGGAAACTTTATCTGCCAATAACAAGCTGAGCTACAAGTTTTCTTTTCATAAGGTATTATTATAGAATGGCAACTGATTTATTGCTATAAAACTGTAGGTTAGAGCAGGGTTGGGCATTTTTTTATGTGCTTGGGAGCACCCAAAATGCAGCATATTAACAGGGGCTTAACTGTAACAGGTAAAATGTAAATGTGACTGAAGAATAAATATATAGGGGTATATTTAACATGGTGCGAGCGGACATTATACGATGTAGCGTATCATGTCCACTGCACATTGATAAATGCCGACAGCATACGCTGTCTGCATTTATCATTGCACCAGCAGTTCTTGTGAACTACTGGCGCAATGCCGCCCCCTGCAGATTTGCGGCCAATCGGCCGCTAGCAGGGGGTCTCAATCAACCCGATCGTATTAGATTGGGTTGATTTCTGTCCGCGGGCTCAGAGCAGACCACTGCTTCATAACTTCTGCTTGCCCCATAGAAAGAGAGAGAGAGAGAGAGATAAAGAGAGAGGCACACACGCATACAATGTATAATTAGCATATTAATTGGAAATCAGAAAATAATTTAAATTGCATGAGATATTTTAAATAAACAAAATATGGAGTGCCAAATAACTTTAGTGCAGGAGTGTGAAAATGGCTCAGGCCTGATGATTAAAAACTAGGCATCATGGAAAGAAATGACGCAACATTTTTAGAGTTCTTAGTTGAGTATTATTGTATTGTATATGTCTCTCTACATCCATAACCCGCATGGTGGGATAAACTGTCAGGCTAAAATTAGTTTTTCTAAAAATGTTTGTGGGACATTGAGGTGTCCATGAGACTTTGTAGATAACCTCATTAGACAAGAGCTTTCGATCATCAACTCCTTATTGCCTTATAGTGTCTGTGGTACAAATAACAAAGTTATAGTGTAGTATATAGTGTAGTATATAGTGTAGTATATAGTGTAGTGTATAGAGTAGTATATAGTGTAGTATATAGTGTAGTATATAGTGTAGTATATAGTGTAGTGTATAGTGTAGTATATAGTGTAGTATATAGTGTAGTATATAGTGTAGTATATAGTGTAGTGTATAGTGTAGTATATAGTGTAGTATATATTGTAGTATATAGTGTAGTATATAGTGTAGTATATAGTGTAGTATATAGTGTAGTATATAGTGTAGTGTATAGTGTAGTATATAGTGTAGTATATAGTGTAGTATATAGTGTAATTTAATGAGTGTATAAAATAGTATAAATATAATATATCTATCTATCTATCTATCTATCTATAATCTATATCTATCTATCTATCTATCTATTTATCTATCTATTAATTGTCGATTCTCTATATATTATCTATCTTTCTATTTATCTTTCTCTCTTTCTGTCTATTCTCTATATATTATCTATCTAGCTTTTTATCTATCTATCTATCTATCTATCTATCTATCTATCTATCTATCTATATATCTAATATATCTACAATTTAAAGAACCATTATAGTTAAAAAATCACATACATGTAATTTTAGGACTAGAGACCCTGCATTGCTATGTGTTTAACCCCTGCAATATCACTCTGGACCAGCGGCAATTGCACAACTGTGTCCTATAGCTACTGTTGCTAATTGGGTCACCAGTAGTTTCTACTTTGGACCAGCAACTATGTTTATAACACCTTTGTAGGGGTTAAACACTTGCAGGGTCAGTAGTGCTAAAATGACACGTTCTAATGAATTAGAACATTATTCTTTAGGATAGCCTTTTAAATATTACAGATTTCTTTTTAGATATTTTTTGAGGCATATTTCTCCAGTTTCCACTGGATCTGTTTTCTATAGAGAATATTCCTTCTTTAAACTGCAGGTGGCGACATTACCCCACTGTTAATAAAAAATAGATCAAACCCTAGTTGTGTCTATCTCAAATGTTGCAGATCTGTAAAACACTAAACTCCAGGAAATAGTGTTAATTCAACAGCCTTCACAAACATACAGATTCTGCTAATATCATATGATTATTTATTAATTAATCATATATTAATAGAGCACATATTGCATGTTTTACTGAAGATACCTGTGTCAGTTTAAGATGTTTACAAAGTAAAAAAAAAGTCATACATAAACACAGCAAACACATAAAAAATGTATGCTACAAAGATTTCTAAACATTTAGGGCTAGATTACTAGCAGCGCGATCGCAAATACTCCGAATTAGGCATTTTTTTTTGCTAATTAGGTTGCATTCGTAATAGCAAGTCCCCCAAAAACGTATTTTGCGCTAGCGTTAACCCCAATATAGCGAAACTCCTAGCTTAATTTTTTGCGTGCGCGTTCAGGTTTTCCCCCATATAAATCAAAGCAAAAAAAAAGTAGAGAAAAAAACTAACACCCGAGATCACACAAACACGATTGCATTTCCCATAGTCAATGGAGAAAAAGAAATTGTTAAAAAAAAACACCCATCTCGCAAATAACATAGCATATTCGCTGTAGCAAATATGAAATATTTACAGTGAATACATAGTTAAAATCTTTATTAAATATGAAAATTGCATTAATATCTTTTATCATGTTTTCATCTACTTAAAGGGACATGAAACCCAATTTTTTTCTTTTGTGATTTAGAAAGAGCATGTAATTTTAAACCACTTTCTAATTTACTTCTATTATCTAATTTGCTTCATTCTCTTGATATCACTTGCTGAAAAGCATATCTAGATATGCTCAGTAGCTGCTGATTGGTTGCTGCACATAAAGGCCTTGTGTGATTGGCTCACACATGTGCATTGCTATTTCTTCAACAAAGGATATCTAAAGAATTGAGCAAATTAGATAATAGAAGTAAATTGGAAAGTTGTTTAAAATTGCATGCCCTATCTGAATCATGAAAGTTTAATTTTGACTACACTGACCCTTTAATGGCAATGGGCTCTAATGCACTAACATATAGGTCTATATATGTGTACATATAATTAATGTTTTTACATGTGTATATAGAGTGTAAATAAATATATACACAAATAATAATATAAATACATTAATATACTGTATATTACACATTTATAAATATATATATATATATAAATACATCTTTAACAATATATATGTATGTGTCTCAATTTTAAAGCCATTTGCCTGCCTCATGTCTTTGAACCCTTTTAACTTTTTTGTGCAATATTTTTTTAATATGTGTTAATATGAGTGTAAGTGTACTTTGCAATGTATTTTTGATATGTTTTGTGCAACTTTTTTGTCTCAGAAAAAATTTAACCACAGCTCTGAGATTGCTGTAAGGATTGAAGTGTAAATGTCAATTGCGCTAGCGCAGTCACGATTTCGCTCAACTTGTAATATCAGCACAATGAAAAATGGCTTTTTAAAAAGACATCGCTTGCACAAAACAGTTTGCGCTTCACTTGTAATCTAGCCCGAAATACCGCTTACAAATGATTAATCCTAAAAACTGTTTATAGCCTGAAATAAATCAATGACCAGAAAAGACGGACATGTGAAAAAAAATGAATGTCTAGTTGTTTCCAGACACCTCATTGGTGTTTACTACAGTCACATGAACTTTATGTAGCCAATCATTAATTAGATACAGAGTATGAATGAAAAAACAGTCAATGAATATGAATCAATGAGTTGCAACTTTTGATTTAATAATTGATATGTCTATTATGTGCACATAAAATAATGAATGGTACAGCTTAACCCAAAGGTAGTTATGAATATTTTCTACAATTAAAATTATGAGAAGGCGAAAAGTGAGTTTAAAATCCTCCACTAAGCACAAAATGTAGAGAAAATAACTCATTGCGTAGTTAATTTACAAATCTAGACAAGTCAGAGGACTTGCTTTTCCCACAGAAAACCTCTGAATACATTGTTTCCAATGCAGCAAATGATTCTGGGTACAATATGCAAATGAGGTTCACAATGACTCACTTTTTTACTTCAGCCTGCTTTTAGGCAGACTCCCCTTATGCTATAGCATCACTGCATACACATTATGTGCACATAATAGACATTTCAACAATTACATCAAAAGTTGTTGACTTTTTCATTCATATGCTGTATCTAATTAATGATTGATTACATAGAGGTCACATGACACAAAAGTGTAGTCTAAAACCGACTATCCATTCATGTTTTCATACGACTATCTTTTCTGGTCATTGATTGGTGGAAACTAAGTTCTGTGACCTTACTGAATTTTGAAAAGGGAGGTTTGGATATTTTTACTGCTTCTCCACTCAAAATATAGCACTGCTGAATAGTGAGACTTTTATAGACTTTTGAATATTTATTTTTGGCAATAAATGGAATTTTTAGGATTAAATGTTTTTTATGTGGTATTTTATATTTAGAAATCTTTGAAGCATACAATTTTTATGTGTTTGTGTACAGTACATGTAATATCACTTTTAAAATTGGTCTTGTGAACTTTTAAACATCTTAAATTGATACCAGTGTGTTAATCAGTAAATAGGATGATTTATTTATAAATAATTGTATATTTACTAAAATTGCTTTTTTAACATAACCACACTGTATGTTCTGAAGTTTTTGGGTCTTGTATTGCTTTTCAGTGGTTACAAAGTAGTAGTGTATTTAGTCACACTGGGGAATAATTGTGTTTATATAAAGTTGAACAGAGCTTGTGTAAAAATGTTAACATGAAAAAAGTCAGGTGAACAGCTAAGTTATGTATTTTGAAGTAGGGACAAGTGGATTTTCAAGTAGTCAATGATTAGATAAGGTATATCCTAGTGTTAAAGGGACACTGAACCCAAATTTTTTCTTTCGTGATTCAGATAGAGTATGCAATTTTAAGCAACTTTCTAATTTACTCCTATTATCAAATTTTCTTCATTCTCCTGGTATGTTTATTTGAAAAAGCAAGAATGTAAGTTTAGATGCTTTTTTGGTGAACAACCTGGGTAGTACTTGCTAATTGGACAACACCAATAAACAAGTGCTGTCCAAGGTTCTGAACCAACAATTTGCTGGCTCCTTAGCATAGATGCCTTCTTTTTCAAATAAAGATAACAAGAGAATGAAGAAAAATTGATAATAGAAGTAAATTAGAAAGCTGCTTAAAATTGCATGCTCTATCTGAATCATGAAAGAAAAAAATTGGGCTCAGTGTCCCTTTAAGAGAAAAGCTGTGCAAACTACGGTTCTGTTGAATTACATTTCTGCTGTTGAAAGCTTAAAATTATTAATTGGAGTTTTCACACAGCAAAAGTCCTTTGTGTAAATTGTCTTTGGGCTATTTTGTGTATATGTGTGGAAACACCAAAAATACAGCAAATAGATAGGGGCTTAATTGTTTCATGATAAAAATGTGTCTGATGGCTGTGCATACAAAAATATGGATACAATGCAGTAGGATAATTTGAAATAAACACAATTATGATTCTGTAAACACAATTTGATTGGGTATCACCTATCCAAGTGTAAATCTATCTATGGGTATCCTCAGCTGACCCCTCTTATTCAACACTTATCAATGATATTACACTATTCCTTATGGTGTGTGTAGTATAAAGAATAAAGTTATAGTGTAGAATAATGAGTGTAGAAAATAGTATAAATATAATCTATCTATATCTATCTATCTATCTATCTATCTATCTATCATATATCTATCTATCTATCTATCTATCTGTCATCTATCTATCTATTTGTGGGGAATTTATTTTCTACTATTGAATAACAAGAAAACAATATTTGATCTATATACAAGAACTCTAGAAAGAAGTCATGTGTTTTCTTTTGATTACCAAGCAGAAAAAGAGCATTTAAGAGACAATATTTTCAATGCACAAATATAGGACAGGAGCCAACGAGATGCAGCGATATGATTTATTTAATGAGCTGTGAGCTCTATCTTTACAGAGTTGCACACAACATAATTTAATGAAATTAATCAGCAGACATGCAATACAAAGCTATAATTATTATATATTGTTTATAGCTTGTTCAATCCGTCCTCAGACGTGTTCACAAAGCGTCTTTATTTCTTAACTCCAGTCTTGGTTTGACCCTTAGGAGGTTGCACTGGAGTAGGTGCTACAATAAAAAAAAATACAGATTATACATCATATGAAAAACATAAAGTTTACATTCAATAATTTATAGTAACCTGATATCTGAGTGAAACGTAAATATTTTGCATGAAATATGGAATTAAACACAATTAAAATGTATTATCTCTCATATCAAAGTAAAAGTCTTTGATTATAAGTCTTAAACTTTCCTTTGTCCTTTCATATTTTTATTTATTTATCATTTAGTGGATGCAATAATAGTTTATTTTAACTGGGGTCTCCAGTTTTGATGGAGACTTGAGGTATATCAAGGTTGCTTTGTCAATGATTTCTTACTGTTTTGTGTGTTCATTTGTTATATGGGAGTTGAAAGATGAATTAATATGCTGATAAAGAAAATGAAAATAAACAATAGCAATGGTCAACACTTGTGCACAGATGAATGGTCCCAGCTGTCTAGGTTAGTGCTCCATTATTCTACATGCGAAAGAATTAATAAATTGAACACAATGGATGTTTCCTATCTCTAATATTATTGTTAGGGGTCCATAATAATGCACCCTTTTATCTACACCACTGATTATGTTCAATTAAATGCCTGTGTGGAATAATTTATGTAGGTTAGACCACACATACAATGTGTGAGGTTAAGAGCAAAGTACATATTAAAAATAAGAATTTGATGGTACCAGTGCTGTATCATTTTATGAAAGGGTCTAACAGTACCTCATAATTTAGATTTAAGGCAAAAACTAATGAAAAGAAGAGTGAGGTTTTTTGGCTATACTAACTTGGGTCAATGTTACCTAAGAAAATAAATAAGGATATTGATTGTTCTCTATAACTACAGAATGTTGATTCCCTTTAAAGATATTGTAAACAAATAAATATTTGACCTCCTTCTGAGTACAGAAATAATCTTATGCTTAAGCTCCATTTTTTGTGATACTGGACCAAATTCACTAAGCGGTTTCTCCAGTGTCTCTAACTTCACCAGTTGTTTTAGCTCCATCAATTCCTATGTTAATTCTATGCAACTGATTCACTAAAGAATGGATACATGAGCATGCATCAGTGTATAATATAGCATAGGAATTAGTAAACATTGGAGAGGCTGGGTATACTGAATGTATAGACTCTATAGTGAGCTGTATTTAAAAATGTATCTTATATATAGAAACAAGAGATTCTAAACTTTAAGAGCTGCTTTATATTACCTGGTGTCACAACAGGCACAGGGTTGACTTCTGAGAAAGAGAAGAGAAATATAGTTAATAAATAACATGTTTTGGGGCATTGGGTTTCAAACAGAAATTTTTTACCTCTTTATTTACATAAAAGCATCAATTATAAAAGCAAATACCAAATGTCTAATCTGCTTTATTCATTTTTTTTAGCAGTGTAGAGTTAATGGATAAATCAATTACTTTATATATTTATTAGTTACCCCCCCCCCCCAGTTTATTGGAATGTAGCCCAGCCCAGAACACGTCAAACACAACCTGATCCTGCCCATGACATCACTGGCCCTGCCCACAAACACCAGGAGGATACCGACCACAGGTCACCTCAACTCCCTGGCCTGGGAAAAGATGGGTGGTATTTTTTTATTAGTGGAAAATAAGAAGAAAATTGTTTTAGTTTCCTAGTGGAAATAAAACACTATCTTTAATAACTACAAATATTAGCATTTATTTTGCTTAGACACAAAGACATAGAAGTAAAAACTAAAGTTTTATGATTTAGAAAGACTATACTATAAACATACTACTGTTATAGTGCTTAAGGGGACAATGCAGTCAAAATGAAACTTTTATGATTCTACTATCAAATTGGCTTCGTTCTCTTGGTATCCTTGGCTGAAGCCTAATTTTAGGTAGGATCAGGAGCAGCAATGCACAACTCGGAGCTAGCTGAACACATCATATGAGCCAATGACAAGAGGCATATATGTGCAGCCACCAGTTAGCATCTAGCCTCCATTAGTGCATTTCTAATCATCAGTCTACCTAGGTATGCTCTTCAACAAAGGATACCAAGAGAATAATGCATATTTTTTTTTAATAGAAGTAAATTGGAAAGTTGTTAAAATTCACATGTGTTGACTGAACCATAACATTTTAATTGTGACTTTAATAACCCTTTAAGACACATGCACACTTCTGATCTTAACTCAGTATGCTCTCATGGAAGGGGACATATTTCAGGATATCAAGAGAAAGGTGTATCTGATAATAGAAGTAAACTGGAAAGATTTTTTTTTTATTGTTCACGCTACTTTATTCATACAACTTTACTTTAATCATAACACTCATTTTTTACTTACATATCCCTTTAATTAGGTCTATTTTTTATTTATATTTGTAAAAATTGCTCTGTTTTCAAATATCATAATTCTTGTTATAAGAATGAACAAATATATCCTAATACTACTTTCATAAGTTAAATGATTTTGTAATTAGTGAAGACTTTACTCCGTTTGACACTTAGCAATTGTTCTAAAATAACATTCCTTTAGGATAAATAATATTGTGTCAAAATAAAAATATAAGTTAAAATATAAACACTACTAAAGGAGGGGTCGGTTTTAAAATATATATCTTTAGAGCCTATGATGTAGATTCAATAAAGGTCCCTACAAGTTACAAGGACAGTAAAGTCAACATTAAACATCCATGACTCAGATAGAACATGCAATAGATAGAAATTTCCAATTTATGTCTATTACCAGTGTTGCCTAGTTGCCTTGGTATCCCTTTGTTAAAGTGTAATCTTAGGTGAGTTCAGGAGCTTGCGCGTGTGTTTAGCCATCTGGAAGCAGTGTTTGCAACAATGTTTATAGAAATGTTATACATAGTTGCAAACACTGCTGCACACTCCTGAGCTCACAGAGGATTACTCTTTAATAGAGGATACCAAGAGAACTAAGCAAAATTGATGATAGAAATACATTGGAAAGTTGTTTAAAATGTCACGCTCTATACAATGAAATTTGATTATGACATTACTGTCCATTTAAGTATCCTGTCTACTTAAGTTATTGCATGGAACCCATTAAATAAAATTTAGTAAATTGTGTCTCCATAAACCATATAAAATGGAAGGTGTTTTAGTGAATCTACGCTATGGCATCTGGTGGTGGACTAGAAGTTGGGGAAATTACACCTGCACATTTAAGAGCTGTCAGTCAGAAGGTAGTTTTGTTAGGGTGCGCAGAAGTTCAAAACACCCAAATCTTTTTATTTACGCCCCTTTTGTGCTCAGGAAGAGCATGTTTATTGTCCATCCCTACCACTGTCCTATCATGCATAGCCACACCCCTGCAGAACACTTTACCACACCTTAAACCACAAAGCCACACCCAGAAAGCCCAGCTCTGACCATGCTACAACCACCAGCCTTGACTCTACCCATTGAACAATGAGAACAGTACCAATGATGCAGTCAGTCTATTCATAGGCGTGTGCAGAATGAGTACAATTCTATCATCTATCTATTATCTATCTATCTATCATCTATCTGTCTGTCTATCTATCTATCTATCTATCTATCTATCTATCTATCTATCTATCTATCTATCTATCTATCTATCTATCTATCTATCTATCTCTCTGTCTATACCAGCATGTATATTATTAGTATGACTTTTAACTGAACTACCCTTTGTGGGGCCCAAAAAAATTTGCACCGGGCACTCTGTATATTAAATGATTTCATGCTGGAGTTGTGTTGCGATCCCCCAATAGAACTTTTGGAATTGTCTTTATCTTCAAGTGAGCAATCTGTTTTAGGGATTAATGATGCACCAATGAGCACTTCCTGCCTCTTCAAATGAAACGTCAAAGTTTGTTGAATTTAATTTTAAATACATTATTGTTTACAATTATAAGCTGTTTAATTATTTATGCTAATTCATGTAAATTTTCATGGGCTAGAAATATAAGGTGAGGTGAAAAATGATTGTGTGCCAGATTTTATCTATGAGCACTAGCGGTGGAAGCCTGGTTATGCACACATATTTATATTTATTTAAAGGGACATATAAGTTAAAAAAGAACATTCTCTAATGGGTTTATTATTGTGCTATTGATTAACTATTTGCTTAACTTATGGAAATAGTTAAACACATAGTTAAAGTCAGCTCCAAGGCAGCAATGCACTATTGGGACATAGCTAAGTAAATCTGATGAGCCAGTGACAAGAGACGTACATATGTAGCTCCCAGATGTGCATTGCTACTGCATAAATGTATATATGTTTTTTTCAACAAAGGATAACAAGAGGACAAAGTAAATTTGATAACAAAAATTAGTTTAAAAGTGTAGATATAAAGATGAAATGCTTTTTATGAATCATGAAACTGTAAATAGCTAGCAATTAATTGTATTGATTTGCATTCCAGAGCCATATACAATGAAAAGTCTCTTGAGAGTTATTTATCTTATCTTTCTAAGTAATACAGGGACCATTATAAGTTAAATCATGCAGTGCTCAAACAAGCACTGTGTAGCATGTTGCAGGGTTATCACTCTACCCTTTTAATTGAGGATATTTATGGAAAATTCATGTCAGGATCCTTATAAAAGAACACTATTCCAAACAAATCCTTTAAAATGACCTAATATACTGTATATATTGCTAATTTGTCTTCATTTAAAGCAGAGCTATAGCAATACTTCAGGAAAAATGCCAAAAATAAAGTATGAATGTATATTACATTTTTTCTATATATAGTTAAACATTTTATAGGGGATTATATTTTGAGTATAACATCCATTTAATATTGGTTAGCAACAAAGAACATAAATACTTAACGGCATTTGATATATGCTGTTATATATTATATTAGAGTATGCTCACTGTTTCTGATCATTCTTTAAAATGGAATGTTTAAAAGGACATTAAACACTAAATATATTTTATAAGCTTCCTATTGAGGTTAAGCTCCGCCTCCCTCTTGTAATGAGTGCCGCCATGTTGAAATCTGTCTTTCACGACACTCCAGTGCTGACCTGTTTGCACATGTGCAGTAACTCTCCTTCGGACACCTGCAGTGTAACCTAAATTACATAATGGCAGCACCCATAATTAGAGGGAGGTGCATGAAATGTATTTAGTGTCCCTTTAATTCTTAAAAAAGTAGTGGTTAATTATTTGTTTTGCAAATTTAAATATTTACATATATATATATATTAGCTGAGTGGTAAGGGTCTTTGGGCTTCCTCTCATTGTGTCAAAATGATTTTGCATAGCGTGCTCTGGAGAAGAGAATCCAGATAGCATGCCACACTGTCATAAAGCTTTTTTTATCATAAATATATAACTTACGTTGAGGCTGTGGAGCTGGCTGAGGGGCAGGATGGGGAGCTGGCTGGCAGGGCTGATGAGGAACAGGAGCTGGCTTTGATGAATCACATGTTGACTGAGGAGTTGGCTGTGGAGCAGGCTGAGGAGCTGGTGTTGGAACACATGTTGTCTGAGGAGTTGGCTGAGGAGCTGGTGTTGGAACGCATGTTGGCTGAGGAGTTGGCTGAGGAGCTGGTGTTGGAACACATGTTGGCTGAGGAGTTGGCTGAGGAGCTGGTGTTGGAACGCATGTTGGCTGAGGAGTTGGCTGAGGAGCTGGTGTTGGAACTGATTGACATGTTGGCTGAGGAGTTGGCTGAGGAGCTGGTGTTGGAACGCATGTTGGCTGAGGAGTTGGCTGAGGAGTTGGCTGAGGAGCTGGCTGTACAGTGGTCTGTTGAGCAGGTTGCTTGTGGGGACCTCCTTTAACTCCAGACATATTGCTTCTGGCTTATTCCTGAAGAAGAATAAAGAAATAATAATTCTCTGTGTTGTGAGCTCAAGGCTGCAGAAGCCTCTTTTATACACCAGTAACACCCATTGTCAGATGTTGTTATATTATGTCACTGTCAGATTTTGACATGACAAATCCAGTTCTTCTTGTAGGAGTGCATATAATTTAAGCAAATCATTGTGATGGTTTCTATTGATTAGCACTCTGACATTGGGTGTTCCCTGCTGATCCCCCTTATTCAATGCTTAAAAATTACATGATTAAACATCAGAAAAGAATTCAAACCTTACTGTTTATTGTGTTTGCAATGTAAAGGTGTTGTTAGTGTAGATTCTGACCTAATCAGTAATAGCATGTGAGCAAAAAAGATATAATGCAATATAATAGGTATAACAAATAGTATTTCTTTCTTTCTTTCTTTCTTTCTTTCTTTCTTTCTTTCTCTCTTTCTTTCTTTCTTTCTTTCTTTCTTTCCTTCTTTCTTTCTTTCTTTCTTTCTTTCTTTCTTTCTTTCTTTCTTTCTTTCTTTCTTTCTTTCTTTATCTCTTTCTTTCTTTCTTTCTTTCTTTCTTTATCTCTTTCTTTCTTTCTCTCTCTCTTTCTTTCTTTCTTTCTTTCTTTCTTCTTTCTTTCTTTCTTTCTTTCTTTCTTTCTCTCTCTGTCTCTCTCCTTCTTTCTCTCTCTCTTTGGCCCCTATTTATCAAGGTCTGTCGGACCTGATCCGACAGTGCGGATCAGGTCCGACAGACCTCGCTGAATACGGCGAGCAATACGCTCGCCGTATTCAGTATTGCACCAGCAGCTCACAAGAGCTGCTGGTGCAACGCCGCCCCCTGCAGACTGGCGGACAATAGGATCATACTCGATCGGGTTGATTTCCGGCGATATGTGTCCGCCTGCTCAGAGCAGGCGGACAGGTTATGGAGCAGTGGTCTTTGTGACCACTGCTTCATAACTGCTGTCAGGTCCGACACACCTTGATAACTAGAGGCCTCTCTCCTTTCTTTCTTTTTTCTTTTTTTTTCTTTATTACTTTCTTTCTTTCTCTCACACTCTCTTTCTTTCTCTCTCTCTTTCTTTCTTTCTTTCTTTCTCTCTCTTTCTTTCTGTCTTTCTTTTTCTCTTCTTTCTTGAGAATGCACAGTATTCTATTCTTGGCCAAATTATTCTTTATTACTATGAGAAGAAGACAATGGGATCAATTTATTAATGTGCGAGTGGACCTGATACGATGTAGCATATCATATCTGCTGCACATCGATAAATGCCTACAGCATACGCTGTTGGCATTTATCATTGCACCAGCAGTTTTTGTGAACTGCTGGTGCAATGCCGTCCCCTGCAGATTCAAGGCCAATTGGTCACTAGCAAGGGGTGTCAATCAACCCGATCGTATTCGATCGGGTTGATTTCTGTCCGCCGCTTTAGAGCAGATGGACAGGTTATGGAGCAGTGTTCTTTAGACCGCTGCTTTATAACTTCTGTTTGCACAATAGGGGCTTCCTGAACCCCTATTGTGCTCAGGAAAAGCATGAAAATTGTCCATCCCTACCGCTGTCCCTTCATGCATAGCCACACCCCTGCAGAACACTTTACCACACCTTAAACCACAAAGCCACACCCAGAAAGCCCAGCTCTGACTTTTTAATGGAAACTCAAATAAAGGATTGTTTTTAAGAACTTTGGCCTGCCTGTCTCCTGGTTAATGGTTTCTTTTTCCATGGTGTGCACATCTGAGGCTGACAGTAGCAGACTGGGAGTACAGTTGTGCCGCATGACTACCTATCAGCAGTGCAATAGGAGGTCACATGACCGCAACTAAACAGTGAGGGCTTTGGATGGTTAAACCTCCTTGCTGCTACCTGCCTGTTACGACGACCTGAAAGAGAGGGAGAGGAAGCAGGGGGCTATTCTGGGACCACTGGAATCTGCATGTGCTGGCTTTTTAATTTGGAAGCAGATTTCAGATGACAGCCATGGGCCATCCCCACCCTGAAGACCGGCTAAGCTAAAGCAAAGCATCCCACTCCTATATGCATTCTGGCTTATTGCAGACATTGAGTCCTTATGATCGCAACAAATACTGTAATTTTGAATGTCTAATAGCCATTATCGGCATTACAATAGTAAAATGACTAGCTGACTTTGTACTTATCTTGCACTGGGTATACTTGAATTTCAAATGTATATGTAAGTATCTCTATGGTAAAGCCCTTTGCAGACTTTTTTTATAGCTCCTGAGACCGCATATCTTTGAGCTCTTATAACTTTTTAATACAATTTTTAAAAAATAATTTTTATTAGACTTTGTAACTGTAATTTTAAATGTAATTTTGATATGTTTTGTGCAAGTGTTTTGACTTGCGTAATAGTTAACCAGAACTCTGAAGTTGCACTATCCCGACCCGCATTAAAGTCTATTGCACTCAAGAGAAAGCGTTTACTTTAAACTTGTATTACGTGCGCTACTTTCGAACGCATACAAAGAGCTGCGATAAACACCTTTTCGCTTGTGCGCAACAGTTAGCACGCACCACAAAATCTAGCCCTAAATGAGTTATCTACAATTTTCCAATATATTTGAATATTTAATTTTTGGAAATAAGTCTTGAAAATCTGCTGTAAAATGTATTCCTATACTATATACTTAAAGGGACAGTCTACACCAGAACTGTTATTGTTTTAAAAGATAGATAATCCCTTTATTACCCATTCCCCAGTTTTGCATAACTAACACATTTATAATAATATACTTTTAACCTCTGTGATTATCTTGTATCTAAGCCTCTGCAAACTGCCCCTTTTTTCAGTTCTTTTGACAGACTTGCAGTCTAGCCAATCAGTGCAAGCTCCCAGATTACTTCACGTGGACGAGCACAGTGTTATCTATATGAAATATGTGAACTAACACCCTCTAGTGGTGAAAAACTGTTAAAATGCAATCTGAAAGAGGTGGGCTTCAAGGTCTAAGAAATTAGCATATGAACCTCCTAGGTTAAGCTTTCAACTAAGAATACCAAGAGAACAAAGCAAAATTGGTGATAAAAATAAATTGGAAAATTGTTTAAAATTACCTGCTCTATCTGAATCATGAAAGTTTATTTTGGCCTAGACTGTCCCTTTAACAAATATAGATAAAATGAGGAATCAGCAGTTTTAAGGCAATTGGCAAGGAAGTAGAAATAAATTGGAAATGATTCTATACCAGTTACCAGTTACCAGTACTGTTACCAATATATGTAATTGCAACAATCCTGGTACCATCACACTGTATAGTATATACAATTCATATGTTTTTGCATATCATTTTATTTTCCAAAATATTTAGATATTTAGAATAATTAGAACTGCCCTAGTAAAATGATAAAAGAAACACTGCAATTCCTGCTAAGATACTGAATTTCTTTAAAATTTGCTTTCAGTTGTATCTTCAGATTCTGATATGAAATGGCAGCCTGAGGGTGGTACAATTTATGTGAAAGATACTATATATATATAGTTGCCATAAAAATTACTATTATGTGCCATCATAATTTGAATTAGGAGGCTCATGTCTGTCTGCTGACTGGTGACTGTCATTGCAATGAAAAATTCCTAACAGCACTGGCATTATTTTTCTGGTCAATCAACGCTAAAAAAAAAAAACTAACTCTCTTAAAGGGACAGTCTAATCCAGAATTGTTATTGTTTAAAAAGATAGATAATCCCTTTATTACCCATTCCCCAGTTTTGCCTAGCCAACACGGTTACCTCTGTGATTAAGCCTCTGCAGACTGCCCCCTTATATCAATTCTTTTACAAAATTGCAATTTAGCCAATCAGTGCCCTCTCATAAGTAACTCTACAGGAGTGAGCACAATGTTATCTATATGGCACACCTGAACTTACACCCTCTAGATGTGAAAAACTGTTAAATGCATTCAGATAAAAGGCGGCCTTCAAGGTCTTAGAAATCAGCATATGAGCCTACCTAAGTTTAGCTTTCAACTGAAATTGATGATAAACTTAAATTGGAAAGTTGTTTAAAATTAGATGTCCTATCTGAAGCATGAAAGTTTAATTTTGACTAGACTGCCCCTTTAACTATAAAATTATATCTTAAGACCACTCATTTGAAAAAAGACTCTCACTGGTCCCGTGGCACCAACCAATAGGATGGCTTTGTTTTTATTTGCATAGAGCCTCAAGTTTTTTTTATTTTTTTTTATTTTTAAAATATATGTGTTAGTCCTTGTTATTTTCTGCAATATTTACAAGGATGGTATAAAATTACGTAAATGTGCAATTCTAAATTCTAATTTCTAATTACTGTTTTTTATCAATATGTTTGTGTCTAAAGTTTAGAAAATGAATCAAGTTCTCTGTTCTCTGTATTTCAATGAAACTTTTTTTGCAAGTTAGGTGGTAGCTAAAGTTGCCACCTTTCTTGGAAAAATACTGACCTTATTAATTATCATAAATTAGTAGAAATAATTATGCAGCAGAACTTAGAAACTAAAGCTGCTAGAGCTGGTTTTAGATGATAATATATTTTATATAAGATTTTCAAATTCTTAGAAAATATTTCACCATAACAAGTTCCTTTATTTCTCTATTTATATTTATTATTTAGATAGACATTAAAAATAAATGCCAGCCATGCTTTTAAAATGCCAAAAATACTATAAAATGTTACTGTCTTTAGCATTCAGTGGACTAAAAACTTTTATTCCCTGATTGGTAAATTATAATAATATGTTTTCCACTCCTCTAATCATTTTTCTAACTTTTGACTTTTATTAATAATTGATTATTGGGGTATCATGTTCACTGCACATCGATAAGCAGTTATCATTGCACAAGCAGTTCACCAGAACTGCTTGTGCAATCCCGCCCCCTGCAGATTCATGGCCAATCGGCCGCTAGCAGGTGGTGTCAATCAGAGCAGGCGGACAAGTTATGGAGCAGCGGTCTTTAGACAAGGGGCATCAAGCTCCATTCAGAGCTTGATAATTCGGTCCCAATTACATAATTGTTTGCTTACATAGGGCCAGATTACGAGTGGGGTACAAAATTGTTCTTTCGCAAGCTCAATATTTGTGCTCCACTCGTAATACCAGTGCACACAATGTGATCGTGGCCTCTCATGGAATCTTTGCTCTCAATAGAGTGCACTTCTATAGGCTCCAATGGGACACGGCATGAAAACTAGCGCAGTGACGGGAGTAAGTCACCCAGCGTTAGGCAGC